>NW_010184624.1:11080-56804 GCF_000695765.1 Mesitornis unicolor | reverse complement strand
CGGGCGCCGCCATTTTGGAAGCGGGCAGGAGCTGTCTCCGCTCTCGGTGTTTGCGGTGCTCTTTAGCTCCGCCGGGCGTCGTTGCCCCGTCTGCCCTCCAGCTGCCGCTCTGTCGGCCCCGGGCGCCGCCATTTTGGAAGCGGGCAGGAGCTGTCTCCGCTCTCGGTGTTTGCGGTGCTCTTTAGCTCCGCCGGGCGTCGTTGCCCCGTCTGCCCTCCAGCTGCCGCTCTGTCGGCCCTGGGAAGGGTCTGTTTTTTTCCGCTGGACAGGAGTTAGGAAGGGGAAAGTGTCCGGGATGGCAAGGGAATGCCCCCTTGGAAGGTGGTGTAGGTTGAGGAGGGCTTGTGGAGTAGGAAGTCTGAGGGTTAGGAGGAGCTTTATGGACAGGGAGGACTACAGCGATTTTGTGTAGCCCAAGGCATTCCTAAAGTTAGTGTTGCTGCAATTTGAAACCCTCTAAAAAGATGAAGGCCCGACCACTGCTGCTTGGGCTGGTCTAGTACCAAGGTCACCAACAGCAGCTACCAAGGAAAAAGAGGAGCTTTCCCCACAGAAATGCACCTAGCCTTCAGCAATTTGGAAGTAAGATTAGCTTGTTATCAGTAGTAAGGTGCTTGATTACAAGCTTGTCACTTTCCTTGCTGTTCATTCCCAAAAATGTAGATTTCTCTCTCTTTGTTTTTTTTCCTTGTCATTTTCTGTTGGCTCCTTGTTCATTTCTGGTGGAGCAACAGACCTGGTAGACTTTGGACTTGGAAACTTACTTAAACTGACTAAATCAGTAAGTTTCCACACCCGGAAGGTAATGTAATAACTTAATTAGCAAATAGTTTTAATAGACACTTAACCTCTGTTATAGATCCTTGTTTTCCTGCTGCATTGATTCTGGTGTGTTTTTGCCTTGTTCTTTCTTGGTTATTGCACAGGGCCTATAGATGCTTCTCGTTATTCTGGTGCAGGTGAAAATGTGTTCTCCTGCCAGGCTGCCACTGATTTTCAGCTGTAGAGTCCCCATGAGGGCTGGGAACCTGACTTTTCTGCTCCCCTTCTCCATGCATTGCCAATTTGTCTTATTCCAAAACCAGCAGCAGCACTTTATGAGGAACTTCGCATGCTCTTTTGGTGAGGATTTCACTTTGGTTTCACTCTGTGGTCACAACGTTGGGTTGTGCTTGGGGAGGAAGAGATGCCATAACTTTGAACTGTCATTATCCCATGCCCTGTTTGGATTTTCTGTTACTTTACTAACAAATTTTCATTAGGGACCCATGACAAATGCCAGCAATAACCACTATTGTACAGCTGCCTCATTGAAAGCTGTTGACCCTATCGATTTATCAATAGCAAGCAGCGTGTGCAGGGTCCTGGTCATTGCTTCCCTCTGCCAGAGCTCTCACTGAGCAGTAGCAATGTGAAGGAGCACAAAGTCTGGGGTGAATTTGCCATTTGGAGAGGTGACAAAGCCACAGCAGAGTCAGCTGTCCCTCCTAAAACAGACATTTCCTCCTCCTCTTCCTCTCCTGTCCCTGCTATCAAATCTGCAAACTGCTGCAGGGTGGCACAGGTCTTTAGAAATTATTTTACACCCCAGCAGTCTCCTGCAAATGCTGCAATGTTAATTACTGGCTGGTGTGTAGGTCTTCCCTATATACTTGTGCAGAGGCATAAATCCAACTTTTAAGTAAAAAAACACTGAGTTTTCCTTTGTGGGGCTGAATATGGCATCAAGGTTGTGTATTCTGTCTCTTCAACAACTGTCCCTCTATGCTGCTTGTGAAGCCAGGACCGGGTTGCTGCGAGAGTGCAATGGATGGCAGTGGGTGATCAGAAGTTGGATTGGAAGAAGAATGGATGTGTGCGGGGTCCTCTGCAAAATTTCTGGTGCAGAGCTGCTCCTAAGTCACCAGCTGGGCAGAGAGACGGCAGCTTTTGAACCCATTTCAGAAGGAGTCCTGAAAGCAAGACATAGCTGGATTTAATCCCCTAGACCAAGGGGAATACCTGCAGTGAGTTAGGAACACCTAACATGCCTGGACACTTTGGTCTTTTATTTAAATCTGTGAAAAAGAAAGAAGTTGTTGATTTTTTTTTAATTAATTACGCTGCTGTCTCTTGCAGAGATTTGCCAAATCCTTGCTCTGCATTCATTCCTAAAACTACACCTGTTAGCTTGTCTACTCAGCACCTTGGGGAAGGAGGAGACGGCAGTCCAAGCATTTCATCATCCAAGCAGCGTAGCTTACACCAGGCAAGAAGTCTGAAGGGGATGCAGGTGAGGGTAGGAGCCCCCTGAGGAGTGTTCAGGCTTGGAGGGGTTTGCTGGTAGACTTAGCAGAGGACTTCTCTTAAGGACTGGTATTTAAAGGTGCTGGGAACAAGCACTGTAGGTTTTAGCCGAGCAGGTCAATGTGCTCTGTTTGGAGCTGTTGCTGTACTAAACCCGGACCAGTTGGTGGCGGCTCTGAAGCTTCTTGTCCACCCCAGTTCTGACACAGGCTGTGCTGTTTTGACTTGCACAATGCAGGGCCATGCCGAAGGTCTCCACGTCTTAGAAGCGCACACAGCCTCCTTCCTGCAGGAATTGGGGACCCAGCTGAGATGCCTGCATAAGCCCTGTTTGTCAGGAAGAGGCTTTGTAACCTTCTGTAGCAGGAAGTCGGCAGCATTGACCTCGGGGTGTTTTAGTCATCTGATGCTGTGAAGGCTGGCTTTTTATTTCCTTGGAAAGTCTGTGCTGTTTCTTGAGGAAAGTCTGAGTAACAAAGGTTGGTTGCCTTGCTGGCCATTCCTCAGGCCTGGGATCAGGAGTTGCTGCCTGGCATGGGCTAAAATAAGAAGCTACTCTCTTTTCTAAAGCTTTACATAGCAATTTTTACAGCTGAGATGAGTTTCCTGGGCCACCAGTGACTGAGAATGCGAGGCTGAGACCAAGAGCCTTGTTTGTCCCTTGGAGTTGAAGGACATCTGGGTGAGTGACCAGAGGGAAGAACAAAAGGAGACTGGGAATCCAAGAGCAGAACAGCATGGGATGTGTGTGGGATCCAACACAGTCCTCACCATAAGTGGTGTCTGCTAACGGCCTCTTTGGTGGCAGTGTCTGTACAGATATTTCAGCAGATCTGCTGGCTTCTCATGAAAGGACAGAGTGGAGATCTTTGGGGTTGTCTGTAATGTTCACAGCTGAAAGCAAATTCTGGCTTCTAAACGTTGGAGTTGGCCACAATCCACTTCATTTCTGTAATAGCCTAAGGCAGCTTTTAATAATTGCCTTAATTTTCACAGAATTATAAAATAATTTAGGTTGAAAGGGACTTCAGGAGATCGTCTGGTCCAGCTACCTGCTCAAAGTGCAAATAACTGCACTTTTATGGTCCCGAGATAAACAAAAAATCCATTTCAAGCCAAGAGTGTATTGTGATGGGTTTCCTTCACCCTGCAATTTGACAGTGATGAGAGGTGAGGAATCTGCTTTTCTAGTGGGAAATGTTTTGGTAGTCTTAAAAGCAGGGATTATTATGTGTTAAAATACTGGCTTGAGGATTGCTTAATGTTTACTTATGACTCTGGTGACACTACAGCTGGGGCTTTGAATGCAGAGAGCTGTCTGGGTGTGGTGAGAGCAAGACAGAGCAGCACACTCCTTGGTGCACAAATTGTATTCAGTTTACAGGACTAAAAGGTTAGAAAATGCCGTCTTTCATTTGTAGGTTGGGTATGTGATATCCAGAAACATCTTCTGACATGTATGAAAACACTTCTTAGAAGGTTAATTCCTTTTCACCTGGAAGGGTTTGAAGAGAAGCAGTTAAAGAAATACTTTTTCTCTGTAAAAGTTTTCTTAGTAGAGAAAGAACGTGGATAGGGAGAATTTGTCTCCTGGATGTACTTCTTTTCCACCTGCTGCCTTCCTGCATGTTCAGGCTCATAATGTCCCTGTGGCAACTCTGAAAGATGCGGAAATAGTAAAGAAATTCCGAATTAACCAGCTGCGTGTGTTTGTCTCTGCTTTTAATCTTGTGGTCATGTCAAAAAGTGCTTTCCATGGTTTATATTCCTTCTTTTTCATTCCTGTCTCTTACAGATCCAATTCTTCTTCCTCACAGGTGTGTGTTGCCTCGTCACTTTGAGTGGTTCTCAGCTCAAAAAACATTGGTGCCATTCCCAGGAGGGACAGTTCAGTCATCCCTCGTAACTACGGGCTCTGGTGGCTCTCCAAGCTCTCCGCAGTCAACACAAAGCCAGTCAGCAGCATGTGACTACTGATTTCCTATAATCAGCCAGCACTGCTTGGACTCCAACGTCCCGATGGAATTACGCGAGAGGTTTCCTCTGTAAGTACTGTGTCTTTCAAAATTTATTTCCAATTGCACACTGAATGGCATAAGCAGAGAGCAGAGCTTCAGCAGGCAGGCAGTCATTGATAGCATCCTGCTCTTTAGCCGAGCGAACGATCGGCGGTTAGATTACCCCGAGAGCGTGCGGTTGCGATCCGTGGACGCAGGTACATGTACATGTGTTTAATTACCCTCGTGGTGTGCAGCAAAACCAGCGCAACGGCACGTTGATAGAAACTGTCCTTAAGAGCGATTGCCTCTTGCAGGAGCATAGCTCATATAAGAGGAGTGGGACTGTCTCCAGCCAGCCCTGGGAGACGATGCTGAGAGCATATTGAAAAGCTGTCTTCGGCAAGAGCTTGCCAGTTTAACAACTCTGTTCACTGTTCCTATTGCACAGTGGGCCCTTTGACGCAACAGAAAGAGCTGCTGCTTTTTTTTTTTTTTGCCTTGCTTCCTCTTAAATCCGCCTGGCCAATTTAAAGCTTGCGGATATTTCTTCCCCCTCGGGGAAAGCTTATGTGAGGATTTTCTTTTTTAACAGTTCATTCCGTGAAACCATTTTTTTTTCCTCCTTGTTTGCTGTTAGAAAATGTTGGAGCTGAACACGAGGCTTTCATTGCAGGTCAGTGGATGAACTCTTGACCAAAGCATTTAACGTTTGAGTGTAGCTTTAGCAAGCACTGTAGTTTGGGAGGAAAAAGCAAGTTAACAAGGTTGTATCATTTGAGCCCATGTGTGCCTACTACTGGAGTCGGAATCTCTTCAGGTCTTCAGTGACCGAGCTCTGCACAGATGAATTTTCCATCGTTCTTTTGTAGACAAATGTACCGAGTTAATCTTTTACTGAAAACTGAGGTGACATCACAGTTATGTCTATATTTAATTCCTGGATATCTCGACTCCCAAAAAATGCAATAAAACTTACTGTGAATTTCAAGTGTGAAGTTTTTGCCTTTATATTTTGGGAGGAGTGTCTTTTTGAGGTATAGTTATTTTTTTTTATTCCTTTTCAGCACACTTTACTGGGAAGCATGTTACTCCTGGGCACACGCTGTCTGCGGGGAAGATAGTTATTTGCTGTTTTGTGTTTATACATACACTGCTTTCAAGGGATCTAAGGAAGGATGTAGACATATTGTTAATATCTCCCTTCAAGCAATACTTGAGGTAAGGCAATCTCCTTTCCCTATTTCTGAGATTAGAATATGAAGTAGATGCAGTGTTTCTTTCATTTATAGCACCTAAGATTATCCTGTTGCTTTTTGTTTCTCTTGTTGATAAAATGTGAATGTTTGTCACAAAGCTGTCCCTTCTCTACGTAACAGTTTCCTATTTTATATTTATAAATACAGTATTTTGATTTCAACTCTATCCACTACATATCTGCATGCTTCTATTAGCTTGTGTACACTTGATTAACAGTAAATAATTTCTGCAATTGCTTTGGTTTTCTCCTCTATTATTATCACATGAAATGTGTAAATGAGTGGATTTCTTGCCCTGGGTAGACAATTCCCATGCAAACTTTTTAAAACAGTTACAAATTGTTTCCACTGTGAATCACTTTCCTTGTGAGATGATGACTTTTATGGTAATGTTTAACTCGAGCATAATTGTTTTCAAACGTACACAGTGCATTTTTGGTGTATCCTTTTGTTTAACGGCGCTCTAAAATGAAAAGTAATGATTCATGTCAGACTGGGTATTTCCTTCTCCACTTAATGTTGCCTGTGATGAGAAGTATGTAGCTTTGCAAGGTTGAATCTTTACTGATGCAGATCTGTACAGCTGAAAGGTGTCACTGCAACATTGGCCATACGCAGCTGCGTTGAAAGCTGAATTTGTATGGGATGCTGCTGTTGGTGACTTATGGTTATGCCTGTGGAATTAGAAAATACTGCTTGTTTTTATGTTTCTTTTCAATCAATATAAGAAGCTGCCATTCAAGGGAGATTAATTTTTCTTTTACCCTTTTCAGTTGCAAGGTTACAGTTTTTACAAGTCAGGATTTTGACACATGCTTTACTGTAATTTTATTGTTATTTAAATCGATCTTTCTGAATCTTTGTGACATCTCTTAGAAGGGGAAGCATTTCTTGAGGCAGACATGCTGTACTACAGGTCCAGAAACCTTTTTAATTTACAAAATAGATTTAGGGCTGTTTTCTATCTCTGTAACTGCTTGCTGTGTGAATTTCAAATGGTGTTGGCTTTGTTCAAGAGATCTGCTTCAATGGTTTGTTGAGGCTTTTCACTTGGGATGGGGCAGGGAATGATACAAGGCAGAGTTACTAAGCTACAGAGAACTATTTCTAATCTTACAGCATTTTATTTTCTTATCTTACAAGCATTTATCCTGTACTCAAATGAATAAATTAAGTCAAAGATGGTTTTTTTAAAACCCATTTTAAAACCCATTGAGGCTTAACTTTCTTTAATCAACATCACATCAAATCTTCTTAGCACTTTCTGTCATCTATTTTGGGGAGTTATAAATCCATATCCTGTCACAACTCATGTCTGCAACCTGTTTTCCACTGTCAAAAAAGAAAGCTTATTTCCTACTGCTCAAGTTATCAAGCTGAATGTGCCTTGGAAGCCATAAAATGAAGCTATATAATAGATGAATGTGGTCTTTATATAGCACGTTTTCTGAACCCTATTCCCCACAAATTAGAGGCAGCCTCTGACCCACCATCACTGGCAGACGATGTATTGGGTTGTATTCCTTTACCTCTGAACTCCAGTTTGTGAGGTACTCAGTCCTGCTTCTGAAAGGGAATGCTGTGAGTAACATATCCTGATGTGTTGATTTTACTACTGGTATCACTTTCCCAGAAAGCATGAATGGAGAAGGAATATTTGGTTTGTCCTAAACTCCATGAAGTTGTAATCCTGCTGTCCCACTGAAGTCATGTGGCTGTTCTGCCAGCCATTGATGGCCTGCTCCCAGCTCCAGAGGCTTGGAGGCCGTAGTATGAGTGTAGTAGGGACAACTGGGTTGCATGATGTAAACTGCAAGCATCCGAGTAAGTTTACTTTTGCTAGTGATGTCTGTGAGGCTGATTGGGCAAAATCTAGCAAAGATGATGGAGGGGAGGAACAATAGGACAATCTTTGTGGGGAGTTTTCATCTTCAGTAACCAAAGAGGTGATAGCTTTTGTTTCTAAGTCTCTGCCTGTGATGAAGTGGTCTACCCTTCCATTTACACAAGTAGCCATTGTCTTCATGTTGCATTGCCTTAATAGCAGGGAAACTTAAACCAACCACTTGGACATGGGCATCATTCTCCTATTTGGAAAGAAAAGAATAGCAGAACAATCATAAAAACTCCACTGAATAATTTTTCCTGGGGGAAAAGTAATTTTTCCCTTTTTCCTCTCCATGGTGTGACTGACAGTGGTCCTGTGACTTACTGGCAAGAAGACGTGGAACAATACGTGCTCCAGCAGCCTTGGAAGAGTGTGCAGATACCCCTGGGAATGGTTTCTGCTGGAGAGGGTTGAGGCAGCAACAGTTTTCTGGGTTGCTATTTCTGCAAAACTATTTTTTTTAATAGCTAAAACTATAAATAGCTGACAGTTCTTAAACTGAATAATCCTCTCTTCCTCTCCAAAATGAGAAACTGGATCAAGATGTTCAAAGCCAAAAGCCTGCAACCAGATATCCCCATTAATCATCTGTTTGTAATGTTGCTCAGATTTTGAGGGAATTCTTATTGTTCCTGTTCTGTGTTTGAAAATATTCACTCAGGGTCTTTCCAGTGGCAGAACCAGAAGCAGGACTTGTGTCTTGCATTTCAGCTCAGAGCTCTGCCTACGAGATTATATGCTACTGTATAGCCATATTTAGAAATTTGAATCTGTTTTCAAAAGAGTTGAGCTATTGGTAACTCCATCTGGTTTGAAGATGGTTTACGAAGTGATTGCTGCTTTTGCAAGCTGGGTTGATAAAGAATTACAGGGTAAAATATTCAAACCAGAGGAGTGATTGAATATCCCAAGGGCTCCCAGGCACATGCCCTAAAGCAGATGGCTTCGCTGGCTTTCATGTGTTCCTCATGTGTTCCTGATGGTCACTGCTTTGTGTTTCACTGACATGGTTTGGTGGGATGTGAATGGTAAGGAGACATTGTCACCTGTACTGCCATTTCTGCTGCCAAGGTGGTACTTCAGCTGCATCTGGGAGGACTTACAAGTCAGAACACTGTCTTGAAAATGGGAGTTTAGTCTTTATGTAATTTAAGGTTTTTCTTCAGCTATTTTCCCCCTGCAAATTTACTTTGGAGAAGATAGCTGTGAAAGTGCTGGCCGTGGTGATCACAACAGGGTGAGGTAGAGCTGTGTGTGCCAGGGTTCAGTGGCAATCACTCACTGTTGGAGCAAAGAGGCTTCCAGTGTTGAAGGTTATATTGTGTGTGGTTTTATTTTTTACCTTGTGTAACCCGTCACCCAACCCTTGATAGGGCTGTGTAATGTGGAGCCAGTATTAAAGAAAACCATTCCTCTTCAGTTAGAGTAGTATAAAAATAGAGGTAGCAGTTTTGAAACACACTTCTTGCAGGAAGCCTTTTATTATTTTATTTGTGAGAAGGTCAAGCCTCTTGATTTCAGGGAAAAGATTTTAAATCAAGTTGTGGAAAGCTTGTAAAAAGCAAAATATACAGTAGTGTGTATTGTGAATCAGGTTACCTGCACGAATGTGTTTTTTTTGTCAGACTACTATTAAGTAATAAAAATTATCTGAGGGGAATATGTAACGTATCAGAATATTGACCCAAATCACAGAATCACAGAACATTAGGGATTGGAAGGGACCTCAAAAGCTCATCCAGTCCAATCCCCCTGCCGGAGCAGGAACACCCAGATGAGGTTACACAGGAAGGCGTCCAGGCGGGTTTTGAATGTCTGCAGAGAAGGAGACTCCACAACCTCTCTGGGCAGCCTGGTCCAGTGCTCTGTCACCCTCACTGAGAAGAAGTTTCTTCTCAAATTGAAGTGGAACCTCCTGTGTTCCAGCTTGTGCCCGTTACCCCTTGTCCTATCATTGTTTGTCACCGAGAAGAGCCTGGCTCCATCCTCGTGACACTCACCCTTTCAATATTTATAAACATGAATGAGGTTTCCCCTCAGTCTCCTCTTCTGCAAACTAAAGAGCCCCAGCTCCCTCAGCCGCTCCTCATAAGGGAGATGCTTCACTCCCTTGATCATCTTTGTAGCCCTACGCTGGACTCTCTCCAGCAGTTCCTGTCCTTCTTGAACTGAGGGGCCCAGAACTGGACGCAATATTCCAGATGCGGTCTCACCAGGGCAGAGTAGAGGGGGAGGAGAACCTCTCTGCCCTACAACCACCCCCCTCCTGATACACCCCACGATGCCATTGGCCTTCTTGGCCACAAGGGCACAGTGCTGGCTCATGGTCATCCTGCTGTCCTAGCAAATTGAAACAGAACTATTTTAGGTTGGTGCATTTATTATGAAAATGGTAGTTATTAGCTTAAAAATGGATGTAGAGATTTGTTTGAGCCACAGAGATAGAAAGCAACCTGAAGAGCACGTCGCTTATCTTACACTGTCCTGCAAACTGGAAGGTGATCCTATGAGATAAAAGGCAGTGAAGCTTTCTCATGCTTAGTTGAACCAAGTATATGTATTAATGAATGCATTAATAAGCTATTCCCCAAATATCCCAGCTTTCTCAGAATTGTGCAGGAAATGGAAAGCACTTATGTAATGTTAAAGGAATGAAAGGAAAATTTCTGAGCATTAGAGAAGGGAAAATAAAGCTTCACTCTCAAATCCTTAGGAACCAACTATATGAAGAAACTAGAGTATTGCAAGTGTAAAGTCCAGGCAAAAGTGTGCTTTGAGAGTGCATCTCAAAACCCCTTTAAAGTATTGTGGCCAAAAAAGAGATTAGAACCTTGTGTGCATGTATATTTTCACTTCTCCAAATATGGTTTAACCTTCCTTTTTCTCCCTTGACTCTGGACCTGCCTTTGGCTCTGACAGCCAGGCAGCAGAAGCTGAGGAAGGTTCTGTTTCACCAGAAGCACCTCTGACTATCATCGGGGTGATGGTTATTCTTGGTTAGCACAGGTGGGCAGGGGAGCCGTGTCCAAGGAAAATGTAGGCTTTTTTTAGAGATTTAAGAGGTACGTTACAGATTTTTTTTTCCAGTTAGTGCAGGGCTGTAATTTTCTTACCCTTTTTACAGTTCTTTGGCTTGAGTTGGTGAATACAAGCTCATCTGGTGGTAAAGCTTTTTGTTTTTTTTTTTCTTAAGGTAGCTGTCCATTTCTTATATCTCAATCAGTATCTTTTTGGCTTTAAACTACTAAAATGCTCATTGCTTCAGAGTCCAAGTCAAAGAAACTTGGCTGGCAGCTGCTTAGTAACCTTGCAGATGTATTACACCTTGACAGCAAAAGACACACAAAGGTCAAGATTAGAGTTAAGAATTAGGATTTAACAAATTCTCAGTTTCACCTCTTTGTTGGGATGACAGCCTGTAAAGAGCTTTTGAAAAGGCTTCTCTTCTCTGTTGGAACCTGCTGGCATTTTACTGAAGTCCTCTTTATTTGTTTTTTAACCCTTATCCCCAATATCAAGCATTTTTCACTGTTTGATAGAACACCATGATTTTACTTTCAGGCAACTCCACTATGCCTTTTATGTGGGTCACATATTCCTCTTCCTCTATCTTGGTCTAGGATTTCCAATTATTTCCATATTCATTGAGCTCAGTAACTGCACAGCCAGACTGCTCAATGTCTTTTCCACTCCAGGAGTAATTTAATCAGGGAGTGACTGTGTTATTTTTTTCAGAGAGCAGAGCTGTGCGTGCCAGGTGATCTGCAGCAGAGAACAGCATCATTATTAAAAAGGCTTGGGCATTTCATTGCCATTTTGTGCTTCTGTAACTTGTAGCTCAGCTAACGGTACTGTCTCGATGTCTTTCCTAATGTGCATCATTCAAATGTAATCAATTACAGGAAGTTTAGAAGAGTGGATGGATGAGTCATGGGGCTGTATTTATATCGCATGAGATTGAGTTTCAAAGCGGTTGGGTCCTGCGAGATCCTTAATCGCTGTGGTATTTGTTCTACAGAAGTGTTGATACTCCTGGAGCAGATGAAGTCTATCCCCTTAGTTTCCCTCGGGAGTTCATCCTGGCGTTAAACAGTCTTTAATGGAACTTTGATATTGGTACATTTCCACACAAATATTTCGACTCTAGTTAAACAGCAAGGGAAAGAATTGACTGTGAGGGGAAAGTCTTGCATCCTTTCTAGTCTCTATCTTGGTTGACTAATGTGCTCTCCTTCAGACAAGGAGGATAGGTGAGTCTTTGCTGTTTTGGGCAACCTGAGGTCCATGAGAATCCCCTTCCACTGGGAAGAGCTAATGGGATGCCCCTGAATATCAAGGGGAGCCCAAGGGAAGGGTAAGTTCTTTTCCAGAATTAACAAGGAAAGAGATGGTGGAGTTGAGACAGGTCAAAGAGTCCTGGTGTGTTAAATCTCCGCGGTGTGCTCATTTCTTGCTGCTGAGCAGTTATTTAAGTGAACATCAGCTTGAGGTGACAACTGCATTTTTCTTTGGAGTCCCTGGGCCAGATTGTGAGCTGGTGGGAATGGTTTCATGCTGGTGGAGTCACTCTGCCAGTTGAGTATGGCCTGCTGGGAAAGCCACTGCAGAACTGTTTCAGTCAGTGAGGCTTTCCTGCTGCTTTCAAGAGTTGTGTTTTCACCTTTATTTTGTCTTTTAAAAACAATCAAACAAAAAAACCCCACCACACTAAAATAACCTGTGAATTCAAAGACTTGGAGCCAAATTGTGTCCACAGTTCCTCTCAGCTGAGTATATACCACCATTAAGGTGATTTTTTTTGTTGAAATTATCAGACTCTTGAATAAATCTGACATTTTAACCTGGGATACCATGTTAAAAATTTTCATGTTGCTATAGGCCCCTTGGGTTTCTTGTTTTCTTACTGCAACTCCATGGGTGACTGTTTGCTACAGTTGGAAATACCAAGGTATGGACAGTGACAAGGACTTGCACGGGATCTTATTGCTTCTAGGAAGGAGACTTGACCACCAGCATGGGCTGGTGAGTCCTTTAACGTAACAACATATGTATCTGCCATCTATTAGTTGATCAGAGCTGTCTTCCAGACCAGTTTACAGATCCTTTTGCACTGGAAAGACTGGAACCTGCACATGGTGACTTAGAAAAGAACAGTAGTGTTTTGGAAAGGCTCTGATGCTCTGTGTTAGCCACCTCTGTGCAGCATGAGAGCTTTTGCTCTTCCTTATGATGTCCTTTTGTATTTACTTGCTTGGGTTTTTTTCCACAGAGGGCTTATTTCCAAGTGAGAGGGACTGTAGTGTAACATTTGCATGCTGAATGACACAACTCTTGAGTCATTGCTCTACACTTTTGGTATGTATTAAACTTCTGGTTTCTTTCATTGAACCAATTCCCATAGTCAAGTAGTAGCTCAAGGCAAGCATTTCAAATTTCTCAGGACTGAAGCAGGAAAACATTGAATTGTGGTTTTGATCTGAAGTGAGAAAAGCAGACAAGAATTATTAACAGCTATTTAATGATGTTTTTTCTATTATGTGGAAATTTTCCTTTAGGTTATGCTTATTTTCTGGCTGAATCTCAGTTTTCTTCAGCACACTTTTTCTTGTGTTGCTTTGTTTTTTAATCAGATGCATCTTGTTGGTGATCCAGATTAAAATGAACCTTTCCCTTTGGCTCTTCAGAAGTGTATTTCAAGATAGAGAGGAAGGGTTTTCAAGTTGCACTGTTGTTTTTCAGATCAGAAAGCAGCTAGGATGTGGAAGCTTATCAGCAGAGAAGGTTTGTTGCCGTTTGCAGGGGGACAACAGCCGATGTCTGCAATGTGATACCTAAGCCAAAATTAAGGCCTGGGGCTACATTTGAATCCACACAGCTTGCAGTTAGAATTGAATTTTAGCTGATCTCCCCAGCTTTTGCTTTCATGTAGCACAGAGGCCCTGAAATAGCTGCCTTAAATTTAATGCAGTCAAGGCTTAGGTGATACAGGAGGTAACACAGAAGTGAAAACTTTCAGTCTTGCCCAGTGCATAATTCATCTCAGTCGAGGATGCCAAGTTGGCTTGTGCCTTTATGGGTGCAGGTGTCTTACTGACTCAGAACTGCCAGTAACTGCACACATAAGAAGGTGTTGTAACAGGGAAAGTTTCTGGCTGCTTCAGCTGAACAAAAGCATCAGGAGCAAGTTGGAGAGCTTTCTTGTCCCAAAAGGTCCCCAGTTCTGTAACTGCTGCTCCTGTCAGTGACAGTGTATTATACCCTTTCTCACAGCTTTTTACTTTATTCCTTTCTTCCTCTTGTAGTTGCCAACGTGCTTACCTAGTTAGTAATAATCCTAGTAGAAATGTGTATAAAAATACAGTGTGGAATGATAAGACTGGAGGTAGTACTAGGTTTGCTGCTTCTCTCTTAGCCCAGCTCTTTTCCTACACTCCCATTCAGCTGTTTTGTGGGTGTTTTTGTTTTATTTTTTTTCCTTCGAGAGGATCTGTTTTACAGCTCCAGCAGGTCTGTGGTTATTGCTGATATGAATGTCTAAGTTGTCACCTGTGGACATCTGAGTCAGAGTTCAGTGAAATGAGATTAATGGGCCCAGTCCCCTGAATCTGTTTTGTGCTCTGCGGGGTCAGCAGGTATCACTGTACCGGCTTGGTTTCTGTTCCTGCTCTCAGTGCTTTGCAGCTGGATGGAGAAGTTCTAGTATCTTTGGGGAGCTCCTGATAAACTTGACCACTGTCAATCCTTTGTTTTCACTCCCTGTAATATTATAAGCTTTGAGTTAACTTCCATTTTTTAGCAGTGACCCTCCAAACTAGTGTAGCTTTGGACTGGGATTTTCACTTCAGTTCACAATGCAAAACTTCTTCCTTTGACCCTTTCAGAAAGAAACTTGATTCCTTAAAATCCTGCTTGCTAAATTCTCTTTCAGCTGATTCAGGGTCTACCTGTGGCAGTAGGGTTTAGGTTGCATTGTGGTTAAAGATCATGTTCCCTTCTGCACTGTCTGTCCTTACTCTTGAGTAGTCCTATTTACTGCTCAGAAGTGTCAACTTATACCAAGATCCAATCTTCTGGTAGGTCCCAGTGACTGAGACTCCTCCTGAGCCAGAACAGAGCTGCTGTGTGTTGGTATCGCTTCAGCCTTTTTGGTGCTCCATAGTTCATGTCCTCATAACCATCTCCAGGACACAGTCCCTCATGCTGAACATCTGCATTGGTGCAAGTTTTCACAAAATGGATCGCCTCCCTCTTCAGTTGGTCTAAACTATGGCATACTTAGTACCGTGATTTACACCTTTCCTGCAGGACTTAAGCGTGTGCAATCCTGACAGCCTGTACTTCATTTCCCTTTCCAGGGTGCATTTGACATCTCCTATTTTTCCCTCTGTCTCAATGTTTGATGAACAGTTTACATAACTGTGCTGCGATGCTAATTGCATTATCCATGAGTAATCCAAGACATGCAGAGTGACAGTTGATTTTCAGTGGGATAGTAGCTGGGGAAGAGATCTGCTTCATCTTCACAAATACTATATTCAGATGCAACGTGTATTATCATACATTGGCGTTGTAATTTATGCAAGGATAGGCTGGAAAGTTTCTGAAAGATGGAAAATAATGGAGAGGAATCTGGGTTCAAGGTTTTTAGGGATGGTTCCTGCCTCCAGACAGCCCAGGAGCTCAGTTAAGGGTCTGGAGTGCTGAGCTGACGTTGGCTTTTGATCACAGAGAAGTGCAAATCCGTGCTGGAGAATTCCTCAGAAAACAACTTTTCCAGATGGTTTGTGGGAGATATCTAGGCTATGTTTTGACCTTGCCTTTCAGGCTCTGTTGTTGCTCACCATGGCAATGGGAACATAAGAGGTAAATAAACACGGATGCCTTTGATTCCACTGCGTCACCAGACAGACGGGTAAGAGTCCGAAGCACAGAGCTGTGGGTCTGGGGAGGAAAACACGGTGGTCAGAAGCATCTGGGGAGATGGACAGCCCAGATAGCAACACCCACCTAAGGCCAGAGAGAAAGGCTAAGCTTTGTAAGTGAGGATATGTAGGGATGTGTCTTTTGATACCTGTTTTTTGGGGTGTTTTTTTCTCCCATGGTGGTAGAGGCTGCACAGGTCAATAGCAGAGTCGCTTGAGTCCACTCCTCAGTCCTTCATGAGAAAAGTTGTGGTTCCGATCCAGGCCCCGTTGTGCTCTCGATGGCACTTTTGTTGTTCTCTGCAGATATGTGCATTTTGAACACATTGAGTTGTTTTGGTTTTTTCCCTCAAAACCATTTCAAAATCCAAGCCAGCTGCTGCAGCCCCTTCCCTTCAGCAAAACTGCTTCAAGCCAGTGGAGGCTTTGTGGCTCTTTGTAGCTGCAAACCTGCTCGCAGGCAATTTCTTTGCATTGCAAGGCTATTTTATGCCTCCCACAAACACCATCATCTTTTGTCTCTACTTGTTTATTCCTCTCTCTATGTTTTTCCATCCCTTAGTAAAGCAGAGGGGAGTGGTGTGTCCCGGCTCAGATGTACCCGTGCTAATGGCCAAACTGGAGGACAGCATGACCTACAATTTAACCCAGTGGCTAGAATGAAGGATTTGGGTTGGAGAATGTGGTTTGTGTATTCATAAGCATACAGCTGACTTGCATGCGTGTGGTCTGAGTGCTCAACACCTGAAAATCAAAGCCTGTAAACAGTTCAGCTGCTTATTTACTGCTTCTGGATGTTCTGTTACAGTGTGTGTGGTGAGCTGACCAGAGGGATGTGACATTTTGAAGTTGAATAGATGAATTAAGGAGGAAAAAAAAATGTTGGTTGTAATTTTCCATTAGGTTTGAGCATGGACTCATCTAAATAACGGCTCCTGCACATGGCATCTTGTCTGCTTGCAGTGTGGGTTAATAGCAGTTCCTACCAGCGTGCTCATGTTTTGGGCTGACAAAATATTTGACAAAGAATCAGTGCCAGAAAAACAGGCTGAGATTCTGGTCTCAGCCTCAGAAAAAACCTCAGTAATTTTTTTTAAAAAGAAACTAAAGCCTGCACAATAAATCATTGAAATTAGTAAAAATTTACTTTTCCAATTTAGCTCATACATAGATGTTCTCTGTATTGTTTCTTCTTCCAAGTGATTTGGGCAGTAAGACAAATCCCAAGTGTCCTGATGCCTGATTAGAATGATGGCATTCCAGAATCAACTGGAAAAGTTATTGAGAAAGTGCATGTTTGTAGCAAAGGGTAACTAAATGTATCCAGATGTAAGGCTCTGAAAATAGTTGTTGTGTTGTGTCCACTGCACCTTGAAAATCTACCCTAGGAGGCATAAAATCAGAGGTGTGAAAAGGTTGGCTTCCCATCACTACAGCTGACTGTTGTTTTCAGTAGGAAATAATAATTTTTAAATTCTTTCTCATAACTTCGGGAGTTACTGAAGTCACCTATAGGGCTTGGTGTTATCTGACAGGCATTGATAAGCTGTGGGGTCTGTGTCCTTGATGTTCTGTTTGAGTGGTGGGACAGAGGTGCTTTGTCCAGTGTATTTTATTGATGTTTTTTTGTTAGACTGGAACTAGTGCTGCATGTTACAAATGTTCCTCTTTCAGTATCGTGTTCGTGTCATAATCACTTTAACTCTTGGGGAACTTCCCTTTTCCAAAGAAAAAAAAACACCTCAAATTCATAAAAATATCCTCTTTTGGGTATTACTTTTTTGTGGTTACCTGTCTAATGTCTCTTTTCAATTAAATAGAAATTCTAGCTCTGCTCTCACAGTACTCCAGCTCCTTTCAGCAGGTCCTTGGTTTCAAGTAGCCTTTTTTTTTCCTGTAGAAAGCTTTCTCAGTTTTCCCAGTGATGGATACAAGTGCTTCCCAGCTGAGATTGCTCAGGTGTTGGTAACACCAGGAAATGGGAAAGCTGAAGTCCTTAAAATCATGCTTTTAGTATAGAAAGTTTTTAAACTGAATAAGTGGGTATAATAGAAGCATTTTCTGGTCGTCTTGTGAATTTTTTGACAGCTTTGCAGACTGAAATGGATGAAGCCTGAGAACCGACCTGTCCAATGAATACAGAATGCATAAAGGGGGCCCATCCTGTAACTGCAGCCTGGTGGTTTTGGCCCGTAGCTGAACCCCTTAAACCACAGCTTCCCTCTTAGGGAGGAGAATGTGGTGGAGAAAAGTGAATTTCGTGGGGCATCTCCTCTGGAAATCAAGGAAAGTGGTAGAGCCTCCACCCAGCAAAAGGTGCACACATCCAAATAGTGATGCTGAGAGCACGCGCTTCTTAAAAGAAGGAAATGCAAAATGATGCTGTGAGGTCCTGGCCAAAGTATTTGCTTCACGTTTGCTCCTCAAATTTCTCCTCCCTGCCCCTGTGTGACAGATTCATGTGAAATTCCAGATCTGCCAACAGCTGAGGATCCTTGCTGCGTAGCTGCAGTATGTGCGCAGTATTTAGTTTTAGGCCTCTCATTTTGAAGGCTAAGATAAGACTGCGGGGGAGTCCTAATTTCAAGGTATTTACTGCTTTCTCTTCTTCTCTGGGCTGGAGCTGTACTTTGTACCATAATTAAAGTTTCTGGGCTGATTGCCAGCGCTAATATATCATTTTAGTAGACCAGGCTGTTTCTGCTAGGGCCTCTGAAATGGTCTCTGCATCTGTTAGGGAAGAATGAAATTATGGACCGCTGTTTGGTATTTTTGTGTTCACTCGGGGTCCAACTGGACCTGACTTCTACTGTGCATTGTTGAACAGTAAGGAACATCATTGTTCTGGAGAGATTTACCGTGTAGAGGTACAGAATGGCTGGAAAAGACACAGAGTGCTCAAATAGTGCTAGGAACGTGCATGTTTCATCTGGAGCAGACCCCACTGAAGGGCATGCAGCGAGACCCCACGTGGAGCAGTCGACACTGGCATCGCAAATAACGATGGCAATATTTGCTACTCCAAGTCGGGACGAAGTGGCTTTATTTGTTGAACCATCTGTTCGCAATAGATTCTCACCATCTTTTTATTTTCTCCACAGATGACTTTTATGTCCGTATGCCACATTTTGCTGTTCTAACAGCTTCTCGGAAGATTGCTATTTTAAAACCTGTAGTAATGGGTGTATGCGTGACTCCTCAGCTAGCAAGCAGGCTTGCTAACTCAGATTGGTGCCTGGCTCTTGCATTTCTTCTGTATAAACATTCTGAGGTCGGTGATCCTGTCCAAGTGGCTGAAGCCAGAAATGAATAAAGAGTAGGACAGTGGATTAGAGTTCTGCCTGGGGTTGTACCTTGCCCCAGTGGCGTTATCTACAAGATAATGATCTGCTTTGAACTTTCCAGTTGTTTTTGACTGCAAGTTGATAGAAGCAGCTGAAGAGGTAATCTAATCAAGAAGAGTTGCTGTTAGGAATGGTTGTCTTCTGAAACAGCTTTATCACAAACTACCTAAACCAGTAGGAGAGGTGTGGGGCTCCTCTGGCGAGGGAGGAGGTGAAGAATATGAACTTTGAAGCAGTAGGAGGTCAAAACAGGGTTAAATATCCACCTAACGTTTCCCTAATAGGAGAATTGTTTCTTGTGCATGTCTTAAAATACAAATTTCTACTTAGGGAATAGATCGATCATCAAAATGACGTGGGTTAGAAATAATTCTCTGCTATAAAATACTTTTTCTACCCTCCAAAGCTCTTGGTGTCTTCTGCAAGAAGCAGTATAGACCATTAAATGGATGACTGATCTGATCTTCTCTATCAAGCAGCTTCTCTTACCTATATTTTCCTTTGAAAACACAGGTATTTCCCTCAGCTCCACGGCAAAAAAACTCATCAGTAGAATTGGAGCTTTCAAAGCAATGTTAAGCTGAGCCTGGAATATACAGAAAGAAGCTGGTGGAAGTGTAATGATAAAAGACATATAGGTATCTCCCAGTGCATATGGAATTTTTCAGATATTTCAGTAGGGTGACAGCATTTCCATCTCTGGCACACGAAATTGCAGAAACATTATTCAGATCTACTCCTCAGCTGAATGTTACTGCTTATTAACCATGAAATCAATAGGAGTGATTGATAATCAGCGTAAGGGCTTTAAATCTTTTGAGCTGTGATCCAGAATGCGTTGCATGGTAAGGGTAAGCCCTTCAGAGAAGTTAATAGAAGTTTCTAAGACTACAGAAAGCAGCCACGTTTCCTTTTCATGAGCTGGAAAACAGGGACCCTGGCTTGGGGGAGGGAATATCTTCCTCGGAGTTAAACTGCCATGGGTTCTTGATGAAAATGATACCATTTATGTATTATATTGCACAGAAAACTGTATTAAAGGAGGGAAAGGGAGAAATCTGTAATAGCAGCAATTCCTTCTTTTGATTTCATTAGCTTGCATAGCTGTGCCAGCAAATATTCCAGCCAATCTTTGTAAAAAGAAAAAATAATTTGCAGGCAGGTTTCCGTATGAACAGAAACAAAGACTCCGTAGCACGAAGCTTCGTGTCGTAAGGAATTCTCTTTTCTTCAGAAAATCTGGTAGGTTGTGAGAATTACACTTCTGTTTTCCTCTTCCTTTTCTTTCTGAAAAGCTTTATAAATGCATCTTATTTCAGGAAACTGTTTAAACAAGATAAACTATTCTTTAAAGATAATTTTTTAAAAGAAGTTGAAACGTGTTTTGCTTCTGAAGTTGTTATTTTAGGAGACCTTTGCAACCTCTCAGGAAATGCTGCCCTGACGGTGAGGTGCATTTCTCCCGTGTAACAAAAGGGGGAAAAAGAAGATAGCTTTTACTGGCAAGGGAAACCGGCTTTCCTCGTGTCATCCATCAGCTCCGTGTCCCAGCACTGGGATGCCTCTTGTGTGAACTGTTAACGTTTAGCACGGCTCTAGTTGAATGGTTTTCAGCTATTGGCAATTATGCAAAAACTGCAATTAAAATCTCCATAATAAACCACAGTTTTAACCCCAGATACCAACAGGATTCAATGAGGAAACGGATTTCTTCATGACTGGGAATTTAAATAATCTTGGTGGCTGTAAAGTAGGATATCAGACAGCTGTAAATCGGTCTATCAGACTTCTTGTTTGAATTGAGGTGGCTTATAAAGAACTTGAAAGCTTAGATCCCATTTTCTGTGTGATTTGAGGATCAGTGGTGAAATCTTAGTAACTGAAGTAACTGTCCATAGGTGTCTCATTAACACTCGAAAATGTGGCTTGGGTTGCTTAACTGAAGGATATAGAAATGTGATGGCATTTTTCATAATTTTAAGGGTTTTTTTTATAACCATTTGGCCAGCAGTGATGTTTTCTGTGGGCCCTTGTGCATTCTGGCCTTTTCAAAGAAACTCTCAAAACCTGACATGAAGTGGAAAGTGGAGGCACTGTGACTAAAACAAAGTAGACCCTCTCAACCTATTGAAATGTTTTATTTCAGAACAAATCCATAGAAGTGATAGAGCATCATGCAAAGATCAACAGCTTCATTCTGCTGAAATCAATTGACCCAAGTAAAATTTTGCAGATAGCTGTGTTTTGTAAGATAGTTCTTGTCTTTTGGGTTGTCTGCAGGGTTGTTTGGGGTTTTTTTCATTCTCTTTTTGTAAGAATAATTTTGTGGTCGAGTAGATAGACTGTACAATATTAAATGTAGAAAGCCTTCCTTCTTCTCCTCTGCCTGGACTCTTTCTGCAGAGACTTTGCTGTAATTCAACTTCTTAAGTTCCCATAATAAAGAATTGGCGAACTTAGTGATGAAGGCAGAGTAGATGAGATTCAAATATTATACGTGTCAAATAAAATAACGTTTGCGCCAAGAGAAAAGTTGTTTTACTGAAACAACTAAAAAAGCTTGGGCTTTTCAAAGAGTTACTAGGAGGAACTCTTCTGATATATCAAGGAAATGCTGGGTCTCTGACTAAAGCCACGTATCAAAGCAGCGGTGATGAGCTCGGTGGGACTCGGTGGCACACGTTGACGCTAACCTGGAGGAGGAAGGAAACGTGCGGCTGAGTCAGGGCCTGGCCTCTTCCTGTCCATCCGTGCTGGCCAGACTGGTAGGGAAACACAGATGGGAGCTGGGGGGGTGGTGGTACGTGAGCTTTGGGAGCTGTTAACGCTGCGTGGTGTGGAGTGTGGGTAACCTGTCTCAGCGCTGAACCTGCTTGCAGTTTTTTCCTGCCTTCCTGGTTATTAGTTTGTAGTCTGAAACTTGATTTTCTGTCATAATGTAAACCTTAGCTGAACAGTAGTCTCGGTCAGCAATATTAGTTCCTGTCCTGATAGTTTCTGCTCAGCCTAGGTGACGTACCAGGCTTCATTTCTACAGGCCCCGCTGCTGACCTGCGCTACTTTGGTAGGGCTGTGGTCATCTGCATGCTTAAAAGGAGCCCTTAAACGTTCATTCCTGTGGTGGCAGTTGGTTCTCTTTTGCTTGTCTAAATCCCTGAGTGGATAAGCAGAATTTATCCCATTATTTGTTTTAATCAGGAAATACTGAAGGATTTTGTTTTCTATATATCCTTTTATGCTGACTCTGAGCTGGTAAAACTTGCTGTTGTGCTAAAACTGACTTTAGTCTTTTCCTCTCTGTGCAGAGCAGTTGTTGAATTAGAGCTGAAAACGAAGTAAATTAGGGTGGTTTCTTTTAGCTGTTAGCCCTGGTTGTAGCTTGTCCTTGTTTTATCTGGCTTCCTCAGCACGCTGTTATCCTCAATGTTGGATAGGGCTGTTGCAGCCTCATGTGACTGAAGTCAAGTGCTGCTCTTTGACACATCTACAAAACTAAGATGGCACTTACCTAAATGAAATTAAATCGAAGGTCGTGGTCAAAAGGTGCCAGTCTTCCAGCAAAGTTGGACATCTCAGCTGTCAGCCCAACCATTAATTTTCAGGACTGGCACCTATGATGGTTTGTTAATTTACTCCTCTTAAGAGACCACGCTGAACTCCAGATCAACTCAAATGCACGTTTGTCATCTTCCTTTTAGCAAAGTTCAAAACACTTTTGAAGCAACTAATGTCCTAAAACTTCAGGTCAGAGCTCACTAATGACAAATGGTCCTTTAGAGAAGAGCATCGCTGTTTCTTTGCTATGGTAACAGGAGTTGGGTTTTGAGTCACAGCAGCAGTGTGTGCATCCGTCCCTTGGCCTGCTGGAGGACGGAGGGGTGGAAACTTCCAGGGGAGTGCTGTAAAGGCTTTGGAGGTGTTCTGTGGTACCCACAACCAACAATGGTGTGGGTTTATGCACCTACAAGTCGGTGTGTTCAGCAGATAGAGGTGGGGTGTTGTGGTTCTGAGGTGGAAATCTTAGTGTCTCATAGAAAAATAATATTTTCTAGTTCAGACTCCTGCAGTAGCTGGTTATTGATCTGGGGGAAACGGCCAAGTCTTTCATAGATAACGTTGTTCTGGGGGAGAGAAAGCAGATCTGGGAGTGATGTTGTGCTTACTTAAAGTAATAGTTACTTTTTATAATAAACAGTGACGTTATTGATGTGTGGAGAGAATTTTGGATGTTAATCAGTGCTTTTCAGATGTAGTTAGAACTTAATTTATGTTTAACCTTTTACTTTAAAACTGATTTGATTTACAGGGAAGGGTAGAAAGCAGTGGCACTTTGACTCTCGTGTGGGTACCCACACCCACTTCCAGAAGGTGTATGAGGGCAAAGGGACTGCAACACTCACAAGCATTGAGCCCATATGAAAGCAGACCTCAAAACTCAGCCGAAGTGGTGCTGTTCAGTAAGTTATTGATCTACATAGGCAAGAAGGAGTCAATTAAATTAGCAGCACTGGGGTCCAGTGTACTGACAAAGGGAAAAGCTACGACTTCTGCCTTGGTTTTGTCACTTGGAGAGCGAGAAGCCTGTGGTGTTATCTTGAATGTACAACCAGGCACTTCTCAGTTCCCTCACAAGAGCAAAACGGTGTTTCCAGGAACGTTCATGCTTTTGAGGGTTTCTGGTTTTGTTTAAGGTTGCTTCTAATAGTTGCTGTAACTTAATTGCTAGATGATCAGATTGTAATTCTTAATTATGGAGGGGAACAGTGTTATTGTCTTTCTGTGGGTGGGTTTAGATACTGAAACTTTGAGTACGTGTGGCAATGCAACTAAGATTTCCTGTTGAAGATGACTCTGGAATCCAAGATTAGGAAGTGGAGGTTTTTACAGGAAGTTACCTACTGTCTTCAAGCACTGGTTTCTAGCATTTGGATTCTGAACACCATTTCTTAGCCATCCTTTATTTCTGTTTCAGATGCTCCATCGGTTGCAAACAGACACTAGGATTTAAAGTGGTTTATTTGGGATGTGTGAGTGTCAACCCAGGAGGGAGCAGTGGTGTGGTCTTTAATGAGACAATACAGAAAGGTTGTGAAAGTGCACCCAGTCAGGTTATCAGACATAGATTCCTTTATTCAGCTTTTAGTTTAATTCAGGTGAACTGGGCTGAGCAGCAGCTGAGAAGTCGTGATTTCACATGAAGGAGAAATAATTCCTTTTTGCATTCCCTCCACATGTATCTTGAACACTTGTGTGAGACTGGTTTTAAATCCCTGTGACATGGCCCCTTGTGCTGAGTGCCTTGAATTGCTGTTGGGAGGGGAAGGGGAAAAATCTTGCTCCTAACGTTTAAAGCTAATTTGTGATGCTATGCGCAGTTCTTGTAGTGAAAAAGTTCAAGGCAAATGCCAAGTGGCTGCAGAATGGTTTTTGGTTGTTTTTCTTCTTGTAAGGTATTTAAAATCTGGGTGAAACATCTGTTTCCTCCTCCCTGCAGCTCATGTTGGAGATTAATACGACTCCAGTGAAACCTCACTGCGACGTGTGCTGCTGTTCAGCGAAGATGCTTCAAACACCTACATGAAAACTAATTGCAGCTTCTGCCATTCACTGCCTTTATTAAAAAAAAAAAGGACATTCTAAAAGATTTGTGTGCTAAAATGGTAGTTGCCAGTCTCAGTTACGCCTGCAATAAGAAGCTGTGGCAGAAAATACTTGAAAACATGGAGTGATTTGGCATTGCCCCTGCCATATGCTCTGAGATATCACTGCTTCTGCAAATGTCTGTTCTTCTGCCATCTATTTTTGTCCTCAGCATGAAGGGCAAGGAGGGTGTAGAGCTCAGAGGGGAGATACATACGTAGCTATATGTGGTTTTTAATTCCTTCTGCCCAAATTCTCAGTTTGGGTTTTGGGAGTCAAAAATTCAGGCTTGAAATACGTTGTGTTTTCTGCTCAGAGATACATTTTCTGTATCTTTACAGCCCATTAAAAAGCCAGATGCTGGTGAGTAGCAGCGGTAGGTGCATACCATCCAAAATTTCAAACCAACCAACATTAAGTTTTTCCACTTCGCTATGGCTGGGTGCAGCACCCTCCAGTGTGCAGAGCCGTTTACACAGCGACGGCAGAACCTGTTTCTGTGTTGAGATCATTTTCGAGCCTCCTTGAACGCGAGTGAAAAGCACCTCTATGTGCTGGGCTAACAGGTCGAGCTGAGGTTGAAGATGTTTTTGGAAAACAGAGGCTTTTTTAGAATTAATGTCCTTTTCCTCAGCTACCAGACTAACGACTGTGTATTTGTGGACGTTTCTCTTTGCAAACAGCCTAATGCCACTTGATGCAGCTGAGTGCTGTAAAACACAGAGGCGTTTTTGTCAGTTCCTGGAAAAAACTGACATTTCGGTTTGTCTCCCCTTCATCTCAGGCTCTCTTAGTTGGTGTGAAACTGTGTAGGGCTGGTGAGATCAACAGAAGGGTTGTTAGGAGGAGTTACCATCCCCGGCTTTCTGGTGCTGCGAGATGCCGTAGCCGTGACCACCTTCAGTGTTGATTTAAAGTAATCTGCTTTTTTTGGCTCTGATGTGGATTGGGACTGCTTTCCCAAGCATGCCCCTGAGACAGTAGTACAGTAATATCTGTATATTGCACGTCAGTCACTGGAAGGCAATGCCACCGAAGCCACCAGTACAATTTGATAAGACACATCTGGCAATAGAGGGCACGTAACGGGTGCCTGTTGTCAGGATGCCTTCGGTCACGATGGTAAAATCCCCATGAAGAAGGTGGAAATCCCCAAATTTCTTGTGATTGAGTGTGCTGGTTCAAAGGGCAAAGTATTTCCGTTAATTTACTGTCCTGGAGTATATTTAAAGGTGCTTCTTTGATGGGTGAGATCACAAACCAGAAAACTAGATAAGAACAAGAGTACCCTGAAGAGAGCCTCAGTATTTTTTAGCAAAGATCTCTATATAGACAAACATATATTTTAAGGTCAACATTTGAAGAGCTCTTTACCCAAAACTGGAGTCTGATGCTGCTTATAGAAATGAAATGGCGTGTTTATCTAAGCCATTGAGATGTAATTTCAGTTTATACCGTGTTAGCACAACTAATCCTTTCAGTGATGTTCAGCTTCTGCCAATTCAGTCAATGGACTAATTGTGTGAAGCGAAGCATACAAGCACAGCAGTGTTTTATGTACCACATCTTACCACTTCCTGACCCTGTCTCGCTGCACACTACTTTCTTGAAGTCCTCTGGCCAGATCTGTTGTAGAGTTAGAAATGCCCAGATGAGTTTTCCCTGCTTTGACAAGCTCCTTTACATTGCAGGAGGCCGGCTTTTATAGCGCATCCATAGGAAGCGTCTCCACTCCAGCCTCTCACCACGCAGGAGCCAGACTGAAGATGTAGGCAGCTGGCAAATATGAACGTGGTGAAGAGGTGTGCTGAGGTTGGCAGCGCTTTTTATAGTCCCCGCGTTTTCTGGGAAGGGCGTAAGAAGAGAGATAAACAGGAGATGCTTGTGACAAGCTGAGAAGGAGCTGTAGCAGATCAAGATGTTCCAAAGAGAAAAATCACCCCGAAAAGGTAAGGGAGCCTACTTCATCCTGTCTGTTTTTCCTTGCTGCTTGAATATTTTTCCAACATAACAATTCTTCCTTGGAAACGCCGACGTTTTCTGGGGAATCCCGTAACTACTATGACAGCCATTCAGCCTTGAATGTAGCTACTATGGGAGCCATTTCTTTGAGAAAGGCACAGTGGTATTTGTAAAGCTCACTCTAGCTCCCTCAATCCTTACTTTAAAAATTGGAGTTTTTTTCTAGAAGCTCTACAGACTGATAAAATATTGATAAAGGTTCAAAGATCAGAAATGTCTCTGCAAAAGTGCTGTATATGCAGTAATAGTCCAGCAAGGTACAGTCATGTAGCAGTTGGTAAGAAGTCCTATGGAAAACTTTGACTCAAGACTAGAAATCATTTTGAGAGTGACTCCGAGACTCCTATTCTTGGGTAAATTGTTTCTTCCTAAGGATGTCTGACTAACAGGACTACAAATCTCTTGTCAAAACTGGTGTCATAATGTCATGTATGCATCCAAGGGGAGAGTGGCAAGGGTTAATTTGCTTGTATTTGAGTCTAACAATGCAGGGTCAGACTGTCTAGGATGTTACACAGCCTTGGTCTAAGTCTGCTGGCAGCTGAGTGAATGATGAAGTTCCTTGCACCAGTGTGGATTTGGGCCAAAACTGAGGGATTGTGAAAATCCCACTGGTAGTGTTCTCACCATAATTGTTTTAATGTAGCTTAGAGCTACATCAGTATTCGTGTTCACTCATCTAATTTTTCTTTCCTGTTATATACTCAGGGAAGTCTTACTAAAAATGATAACGTTCACAGTTTTAATTTGCCGTATTTTAAAAAAAATATCTAAGCCAGCTTTTCCTAAACCTTCTCTGCTGTCCTCACTCCTGGCAGAAAGCCTATGTGGAAAACACGATTGTACTAGACATAGTCGCAAGGCTTTTTATAGCGGTGTGAGAAGCAGAAGAGGGACTTAAATTGATAACACAATGTGCAATGATGGCAGCCTCCTAGATGGAGACAAAGCTTCCACTGATTTTGAGTAAGGCTTGATCTGGATGCTCCTGAAAAATCCTATCTCTAGTCCCTTTGTTTAGTATGGGAGCATCTGGTGGAATATGTCAAACAGTGTTAGTTGCAGCAATTGGCCTTGATAACCACTTGTAGTTTCTTGGTTATCAAATTGCTGCTCCGGATCAGAGTTCACATGTTCAAATGGGACTGCATTTTCCACCTGATGTGTTGGAAAAATGCTTGGAAGCTGAAATGGAAGTGGTAGCTGTGGAAATGACTGCCTTGAAAATCTGAATGCTCTAAGAGTTGAGAAGGTTTGGAGGGCCGTCTTTGCTCAGATAAGCTGAGCACCCTGATGTCTGACCAGAAAGAAACAGGTGATGGCCTCCAAATATTTCTGAAGCATGGCAGACTTTGAGGCCTGGACTAGTTTTTCATTGGCAGCAGGCCTAGTTGTGCATTAAAATTAAGTGCTTGCACACAGGATTTCCTGCTCAAGGGTCTTGGCACCTTTTGGGTCTTAGCACAAGCACTTTGCAGCTCTGAGATCTGCCAGAGCAGTTGAGAAACAGCGGTAAATTCTTAGAGCAATCTTAATGGTCTGGACTGAATTCTGACATGCCTGAATGACTGTCCTTGTCACTTGTCTTTCAGGTCCTCAGGCTCCACCAGCTGATCACACTTCAGCAGTGTAGGTGTTGCCATGTGGTTTGGGAGGTGTCCTGTCTGCTTTACAGCTTGTCTCTTGGTCCTGCTGGGTAAACACCAGAGAGAGCCCGATCTACAGGCAGAGCACACAGAGTTTTAGGAGAGCTGCCGAGCCGGTTTCTGTACATACATGCATCTGTGTAAGAGTACTCGAAGTCCAGGGGCCTCTGTGGCACTGCATGGACATACAAACTGTTACATGTGTGGGATTAGACTCTGCTTTTTGAGAGATGATGCTTCGAAGAGGATTTATTATATTTCTCTCCCGACTCGTAGGCCTGCTGGTGGCGGCCTGTTGCTCGGTGTCTATTGTTTATATGTTGGCTTGCACACCCAAGGGGGACAACCAGCAGCTTGCCTTGCCCCGGGTGCACAGTCCGACTGCGAAGGAGGGATATGACGCCGTCCTGCAAGAGCGAGAAGAGCATCATCGCAACTACATCATCAGCTTGAAGAAACAAATTGCCCAGCTGAAGGCTGAGCTCCAGGGCAGGAGCGAGCAGCTTAAGAACGCGCAGGACCAGTACCCAGACCCCTTGGACATTCATCTTGACCACAGTAACCCGGAGAAGGTCCAGGCCAACCTGCTGGCTTTCCTCCGTTCCCAAATAGACAAAGCAGAGGTGCACAGCGGCATTAAGCTGTCTACGGAGTACGCGGCCGTGCCCTTTGAGAGCTTTACCCTGCAGAAGGTGTACCAACTGGAGACGGGGCTGACGCGCCACCCCGAAGAGAAACCCGTAAGAAAGGATAAGCGAGATGAGTTGGTGGAAGTGATCGAGTTAGCTGTTGGGAGCCTGAACCATCCAGAGGGAGACGGCAAGGCAAAACACCGCCTGTACACAGCCTCCGACTTCGTTGAAGGTTTGTATGCTGACAGCAGGGCAGGAGGCCCAGGCGGTACTGGTGAGGGAGATGGGTGTTACTGAGGCATATATAATGCCACTTCTAACAGCAACCAGTATTTACTTCACATCTTCTGTCACTAAATGTGAAGTGCCTGCTTGTTTCCAGTCAGGGAGCTTTTTCCCAGCCCAGTATTGCAGGAGTTGTGATACCTGCATGGTTGATACCTGCTCAGGTCGGCTCCTGCTGCATGGCACCTCTGAGTTAAAAGGGCAGGAAAACGTGCAGCAGAAACATAAGGGACAAAATTTCACAGAGCTTGTTCCCAAGGGCTCGTGGTGGTTTCTCATTCAATAAGAGGTACATTTTGACTTTCAGTATGGTCTCCTCATTTCACTTCATAGCAACTGACATATTGCCTGCTTGTGGTTCATTGGTGTTGTCTGAGAGATTTAATCCGCAGCTGACCTAGCTGAATTTAATATAGGAAGCAAAAACTTGTCTCCATCTTCACATGTTGTACTGCAGATTTCGAGGGCATGTGGGTAAGATGCCTACCTTAATATTCCCTTAAAGTTACCCTTGGGCTTAGAGCCTGCCTTTATACACAGCCCAGGTCTTTGCCTGGGTACCAGTGCTGACCTTGGGGAACGAAGTAGGATCTGGTGTGCAGAAGGGCACAGGGAAGGGTTGCATGCTGCAGTGCAACAGTGCCAGCTCTATGGTGGATTTTCATGCGCTGATGGGCTCATTTGCTTTCACATGCGGTTGTGAAGTAATCCAGAGGGAGGGAGCCTGAGATCTGAGCTTGAGACACCTCCCTTGTGTCCTCCCCTTGCTTCTGTAGGTGCACAGTAACAAATCCTCTTTCTGACTCAGCTGTGCAAACTGATTTGTTTGCAAATGCAGGGATCTGTACCTCAGATCTGGAAACAAATCGCTGACTTGGCAGATGATTTCCCTGCAGAGTTTCTTTGGAAGTCGCTGTCATCTCTTGGCAGTCTCTTTTCCCCTTCCTTGTTTTCCAACAACAGCAAAAACAGCTGATCAAAGCACAAACAAATCCATTGCTGTGTATAACTCCAGCAGGAGAAGGGAGGACTGGGTTTTCTGTTCCAATTCTGCATTTCAAGTGTGGGTTGGACTCAGAACTTGTTTTGGTGACAGCGCTCTGCAGGTGCCACCGCCTACACGAGTTAGGAAATGGCTGGATTACGTGGCGGCTTCTGGCAGCGTCGTACCAATCTGGCAACACAGGGACCGTGAATGGTGTTACCATTAAATAAAATTAGAATAAAGCCAGCTGTTTCCATGTTTGGGAGCTGCAGAAAATAACAGCACACAACAGCTGGATGCATCCCTTAGTTCACTGCTAACATGTGCCAATAGGCAAGGTGGTGGTGCGATGCAATAAACTCAATTAGGGTCTGTATATCTTCTTTTTTTCCCATTTTGTGCCTTTATTCTTGCATTTGCAGAGGGAAAATATTTCTTCACACTTCTTACATTTAAGGAGAGATGTTTTGTCTCTGTGGCTGGGATCTCTTCAAGTAAGTGTTGCATCTTCTGCAGTTTCTAGACAGAAGCACTCGTGCATGGGAATTGGACTGTGACCCTGGTACCTTACATCTGAGCTCGACTCCTTCTCAGCAGATTTGCCGTTCCTTGAAATTTGGATAGGACTCTAAGACAGTTTTCCTTCCAGGGGTAACAGCTGACACGGGTGGAATTTTCCATTCTTTCTTCTTGGAAACTGAGAGAACCTCACCTTCTCCCTGGGGCCCAGAGCGTATTCATCTGGCTGCTGCTTTGCTCTGCCTCTCTCCTCGCTGAGACACTTGGGCTGTTCAGCTGTGATAATCCTTCCCCTGCCGCCTCATTCCTCCCACTTCTACACCAGGTTCACTGGTTTTCATAAGGAGTTACTAATAAACAACATGGGGAAAGATCAAAAATCTCTGTGTATTATAAGCAGGCAAAGCAGTCTCTGTTTCCAGTAGAAAACCAGTTGCTCAGTGGGCAGCATAACAGGTCTGATCATTAATTTATGTAAATGGCAGCACAGCTGAATAGATCTGAGAGTTGTTCATTATCTCAAAGGTGGAGAGAATAATTTGGAGACTCTGAAGAGCCTGACTGATGTGTTTGAAAAGTGAAGGTAATCACTGCCTGGTGATACTCATTCCCAACAGGAATGGTTCAGCAAATCCCTGGATTGCTTCAGAATCTCCCTGTTGTGGCACTGACAAATATGCTATATCATACACTTTCCAACCTGAATTACATGGCTGTCTGGTGACTGGGATTTTAAAATAAAGTCTCGGAGACAAATGAAGAGGAGTGGCTTTGCTTTTTCATAGTGACAGCTACTGCTGATGCAGTTTTGCCTTGGAAGCTTATTGAGAGAGAGGGTGATGCCCTTCCTCAAAGGGTAAGACAATGCCTTATTTTACTCTGTGAAGTGGGAAGACCACTGTAATACAGAGTTAAAATGGAGATGATGAGTGCTGATAAATCCCAGTATCAGTTCCAACAGCATCTAACAAGATAAGCAATGAGTGTGGGTGCAGGGAGTGTTTCTATTGGCAGTGGAAGACCCCAAACCAATCGTCTGGAACTGGGGCTAAAATTGTCCTACACTCAACAGCATTTTGTTAAGATTGCCCAAATATCTGCCAGTTACCAGGTCCATGCAGATTTCTGTAGTGTGTTTACCTACCCTGCTGATCAGAGATCAAGTATTTCCCATTTCTTCTGAGTGCTGGACGCTCACTACTCCTGAGGCAGCCTTTCAGCTCAGGTCTTTTGTTTGCTTCTCACTTGTTCTTTTTCTTCATTTTAGGGCCAGTCTTTCTGACCCAAAGCTCTTATTCACTTACCTTTTTCTATTGGGTTTCCAAAGGCTTTGCCTTTCCTTCCTGTCTCTGAAAGGAACGGCACAAATTCATTTCCAAGGCTTGCTGCCTGACCTTGGGCAAATCACTTTGTCCCTCACTCCCAAAAAGATACATACCTAAGTTTAGATGCTTTTCCTGTAAAAATGGAAAACCAATGGTTTAAATGTGCATCAAGAATCCCATGTTTAATTACAGGCATTAAGCTGGCATGCAGTTCTCATCAAGATAAAAATGTTAGGATTATAAAATTTTGGATTACCATCTTGCATGAGGGAATCTCATGTTTTTTGCTGTTGTATAAGTCCTGAGCAAGAAGGAAGCAGAGTTGGAAGCAGCCCATGTTGATGTATAGCGCTAGGAGGGACCCCTTAGGTCACGCCATGCATTGTGCTTTAAGGTGCTTCTTGTTTATCTGGCAGAGCTTCCTTTATTCCACAAATGCAGTAGCTATCTCTGGGGAAGTGGTATTGGTGGGGTCATTGTTTCTTGGCTGGGGTAGGAGAGGATGTGGAAACAAAGAATTTTCAGTGTGGCACAGTAAATGTTATTAAACTGGTTAATTTAGATCTTTATTATGAAAAAATGTCAGTTCACTATGTCAAGTACATGAAACAGTCCTATCTCTTTCTCTGTACAGAAAATGCAAATTGGATTTAACTTAGATTTTTGTTTAGCTTCATGTCAAAAGTCCATCAGGCCCTTCCACAGCACAAACTGCTGTTCAAAACAGCCTCGGTCAATGGGCTCATGGTCTGCTCAGGGGAGGAGAAGTCAAGGGCACAGCTCTAGAAGATGAGCAGTAAAAGAAGAGTGGAGCTGTTCCTCTGGCTGGATTCATCTGCTGTGCTGGAGCATTGCAGCATTTGTTGAATCAGCTTGTATTAAAAATAAAACATGATGTGAATAACAGATCAGTCACTCTTCTGCGTGTGGTATTAACCAGCTGAAGTGTTCATTGAGAATAAAACACTTACACAGTGACAGTGAAGATAAAACAGTCCGCAGCGCTCTGGCCAGATAACATTACACCTCATTAATTTTTGGATGTTCTAGATGTACTAATGTCAACCCTACAGTACAAGATGAAGGGCTTCTGTCACTTGGCTGTTGAAAGAAACCTTTGACCCAGCCCCTCACAAATTCACACAGAGCTGACAGCCTGTGGGTCAGATGCACTGCAATCACAGAATGGTAGGGGATGGATGGGACCGCTGGAGATCACCCAGTCCCACCCCCTGCCAAAGCAGGATCACCCAGAGAAAATCACATAGGAACTCGTCCAGGGGTTTGAATGTCTCCAGAGAAGGAGACTCCACATGTCTCTGGGATGCCTGGTTCAGAAGCTCTGGTACCCTCATGGTAAAGTTTTTCCTCATGTTTAGGTTGAATCTCCTGTGTTCCAGTTTGGGACCATTGCCCCTTGTCTTGGTCTTGTCACTGGGCGCAGTTGAGAAGAGCCTGGTCTCATCCTGCTGACCCCTGCCCTTTAGGTATTGATGAGTGTTCATGAGATCCCCCCTCAGTCTCCTCCAGGCTGAACAGCCCCAGCTCTCTCAGCCTCTCCTCACATGGGAGATGCTCCAGTCCCCTCATCATGGGTCAGCCCCCATCCTGTACTGTGCAGTGTTACACATCAGGGAATGACTCAGATTTAATATATATATATATACATTTTGGTCAAGAAGTGCTTCATAACCAGATGGGAAGAAATAAAGCAGCAGCAAGTCAAGCGGAGGAGTTTTCTTCCAGACGTGTTTTGTTTGTGTCTCAAGTTTCTGCAAGACATAGAAAGCAATGCAATTGTACTCGTTAAGATATTTACGGTGGCTTAACAAGTCATTAGAATTAGCATTTATTTATTTTTTCTTTAATGGATCTGACTATGAACAAGCATCATTTCAGTATGCCGTATAGGGACTGAAGTGTTACTTAGAGTGGATAAAATCTAGACCCTTTTTTGCCAACTTCATCTCATTTCAGATATCAAAATGTTTCAGTGAGGTATGACCAATACATTTACAGTTCATGCCAGGCAGCGTGAGACCTATTTAACCCATTGAGGAGGTGAAAAGTTCATTCCATACAGGAAATAAGTGCACACTGGGATGGATTAAATATTCACGGAGACTGATGCAGTTTTCAGGGTTGTTGTCTCAGGACTTTCCAGAGAACCTCCCAGAAAGCAAGAAATGAATGTGCTCGTTAGGAAATTGCTTTTCTTAATCATTGCAGAGAGGCACAGGCTGCCTTTCGCAGCATCTCTGCATCGCCACTGCCATGCGTGCTGCGTGCTGGGGTGGAGGATGCGTGCCTGCAGTGGGATCAGTCCGAGGAACTGGGGCAGTGTCTGCTGGGTGATGGTGTGTGTGAGCAGTCGGTGACCTTCAGGGCTTTGTTCCTTGGCCAAGCCTAGGAATGAGCCTGTGGGAATGCCAAACAGCTCCTGCAACCCAGGGCTGCGTCCCTACTGGCCTCCTCCAAGAGATGGTGGGCTGTGTGCTGCTTTAAAAGTAAATATCTCATATCCCTGCTGCTATTTCACCCTAGGTGTGATACATTAATCCTTTTTTTTTTTTCTTCAGGAGCCCAGCTTTAATCCAAAATCTCCTCTTTCTTTATTTTCACACAGGGATTTACCGCACGGAAAAAGACAAAGGCACGCTGTATGAGCTGACTTTCAAAGGAGACACAAACCAGCAGTTTAAGAAGATTGTTTTATTCCGACCGTTTGGTCCTGTGATGAAGGTGAAAAATGAGAACGTCAATATGGCTGACACACTTATTAATGTCATCGTGCCCTTGGCCAAGAGAGCCAGCAAATTTCGGCAATTCATGCAGAATTTCAGGTGGGTTTCCATTCCAGTGCTGCCTTTGCTTTATCTTCCTTGGAAAAAAGAAGATGCCATTTCAGGAGTTGCAGAGCCATCATCCAGTAAAAATCACTCTACTCTTTAACTTTTCCTTGTGCCAACTAAGAAGTCATTTTTGAGATTGTAGGGACTGAAAGGCGTTTGGCTGCTTAATGCAGTGTGTTTAGCAGTAAAACCAATTTCACAGAATCACAGAATCGCTCGGTTGGAAAAGACCTCTGAGATCATCACGTCCAACCACTCCTGTCTACCCCCTAAACCATATCCCTAAGTACCTCGTCTACCCGCTCTTTAAACACATCCAGGGATGGTGACTCCACCACCTCCCTGGGCAGCCTGTTCCAGCTTCTGACGACCCTCTCAGTAAAGAACTTCCTCCTTATCTCTAACCTGAACCTCCCTTGGCACAGCTTGGTGCCGTTTCCCCTTGTTCTATCCCCCATCACCTGGGAGAAGAGACCAGCACCCACCTCTCTACAAGCTCCCTTGAGGCAGTTGGAGGTGATGATGAGGTCTCCCCTCAGCCTTCTCTTCTCCAGGCTAAACAACCTCAGATCCCTCAGCCGCTCCTCATCAGGCTTGTTCTCCAGAGCCCTCACCATCCTTGTGGCTCTTCTCTGAACACGCTCCAGAGTACCTGGCTTGTGTGTCTCAGTCAGTTTTGCTGGGCCACACATCACTGTGTGTCAGAAAAAGTGGAAATTGAAATTGGTCTGAATAACCAGAGCAGGTCTGTGAGCAACCTGATGGAAGTGAAGATGTCCCTGCTGATTGCAGGGGGTTGGACTGGACGGGTGACCTTTAAAGGTCCCTTCCAACCCAAACCACCCAATGAGAATTTCCTGTCATCAGCTGCAAAGGAACATTTTGAAGGAAAAAGGGAATTGGTGCTCCTGGACACTTTGCCAGGCGCTATTGGAGAAAAGATTTGCCTTAATAAGAGATAAGAAGGAAAGATATTTGAACTTTCAGGATAGTTACTTCTCAACTCCTCTTCTTTCTCAGCGCAGAGATGATGTTTGGAGGGAGAACTTAATTGAGATGTAGCTTTACACAGCTGCCTAGAAAAGACTGTGTTAGCAACACACACTGACTCTTACACTGCGATTTGTTACGCCTAATTACAGCCACCTAAAAATAGGCTCCTTATCTAAATTCACCGTCTGATAGATACTTGTTTTACATGGGAGAAATCTCCCTGCTCATCTCTCTGCTGATTACAGATGAACTCTTGCTGACTAAGCTTTGTGAAATGAGGCGTGATGTCTAGCATTAGTTCACCTTGATCCTACCCTTAGGCTTGGTGGATGGTGGATACTTCCATTTTAGGAAACTCTTAACCACATGATTTGAACTCTAGAATATCTGTTTTTTTAAAAAATCAATGTTAAGAAGACAGGGTATGTATAGCTGTAAATCTGTCTCTGTCCTCTAGGGAAATGGGCATTCAGCAGAACGGGAGAATTCACCTCACCGTAGTTTACTTTGGGAAAGAGCAAATGGATGAAGTCAAATCCATACTTGAAAACACCTCCAAGTAAGTACCTGAATATCTGATGTGCACTGTTCCTACACAGCTATAGCACCATGAATTGGAGACTGGACAGCTGCCCAAACTCATCGTTGTACCAAGAAGTTCTAAACTGCATCAGAGAAAACTGCGTTCTTTCCTCTGTATCAGATAAAAACAGGGTTACCGAGACAGTCCCGTATCTGTGGTTTTGTGATGTTGATCTTCAGAACCACAGAGCAGATTTTACCAAATTTACCTCAGTGCAGCTTTTCTTTCGCACTGCAAACTTCTTCGGTGCTTTTGAAAGTGGCTTTTAACTGCTAGGACTGGAAGTTGATTTCCAAAGGCAGGCACAGACACTTTCAGTGGAGCACACAGGAACCAGATGCTTTTGGCCAGGTCTGGTTCGCTTGCGTAGCTGTGTTTGCCCAGATCAGCTGCCAGCGTAGCCATTTTTTATCATATCCATGCAAGAAGAAAACCCTTGTATAGACACAGCAGTACGGCCTCAGATATTTTCTATATGCCTGCTAAAGATATTTCATCCATCTAAGCCTCATTGGGATTTTTGTGAGGCCTGCCCAAAGGATGTCTGTGACAGGAACACCAGTGTAGAAATACACAGGTCAAACTCTGAATGTAGACACAGTGGAAATCTCCTCGAGACTCAAAGAGGACACCTCTGCCCCCAGAATGCTCTCAGAACCGTCATGCTACAGATTTCTGAGTTAATGGTCCCACCTTGCATTAAGAGCTGGAAGCACGGGGTAACTTGCTGAATATTTTCCTTCTGCTAGGTCAGCCAACTTCAAGAACTTCACCTTTATCCAGCTGAATGAAGAATTCTCCAGGGGCAAAGGATTAGACGTCGGTGCTCGAGTCTGGAAAGGAAACAACGTTGTTCTCTTTTTTTGCGACGTGGACATTTACTTCACAGCTGAATTCCTGAACTCCTGTAGATTGAACACGCAGCCAGGTACCGCTCCCAATTAAGTGCATTGTCTTTAAACTGATTTGTACTTACTCTGTAACAGCCTTCACCAGAGCGTTCTTGCCTTTGAATTGGTAACGAAGCTGCTGTAAATCACTCTTGAAATTTAGAGAACTAATTAAGACACGTTTAAAAATTCCATTGCCGTTTGGCGTTTGCAGGGTTGTAACACCCCTGCTCCCGCTGCGATTGAATTTCTTGCTTTCAGCACCACGATCTTTTTGTTCATTATATCCTCGCAATCACATTCTTATGCAAAGAACATCAGCTCAGTCCAAAACTTGTGTGACTTTGTCTGGCTTCAGTGTGGCCTGGACGGTGTCGTGGGAAAGAGAGATGTGTTTTATACAGCTTTGAAGAAAATTAACCCTTTGTCATTTCCAGGGAAGAAGGTGTTTTACCCTGTTCTCTTCAGCCAGTATAACCCCAGTATCATTTATGGCCACCACGACTCCATCCCACCGTTAGAACAGCAGCTGGTGAGTACGTGCTGCTCTGAGTGCCTGCTTTTATGCCCACCTCGTGCAGTCCCTTGAGGAAAATGAAGAACGAAAGCTTGAAAACTCCACCCCAGATATTTCAGAGTATTTTTTTGTCTGCTGCTCCCTGTGTTATCGAACAGGCAGCCAGAAAGTCTTGTACTGAATACTCTGGAAAATCCTTTCCACTGGTTTTGTCTCAGAGGAAGCCAGTTCTGGTAATACGGTGGGATTCACATCAGCTTTTCTCTCCTGATGAGAGCCCACGAGGGATCCTCAGCCTTGTAAGCACTGTGCTCAGGAAAGGATATGGGGTTTAGCTCTCAAGCGAGCATAAATTCCACAAAGTACGTTGTCAGGGTTGTGCAAATGTTTATAGCTAATATTTGAATCGTAAAATGTGGTGGTCGTGTCAGAAAAGCTTTTTGATTTAAAGGATTACTGCCAATCTCATTTTTATGTAGGTTTTTGTGTTTTCAGCCCACGTTGGTTCCCAGGCGTGAGGCCAGATCTGTACCATTAAAACAAGGCAGAGTTATTTCTTTAGCCCAGCACTTGGGCTGCTAAGGGAATAAAAAAACAAACCCCAAAAAAGCCTTCAGAAATCTTTGCAAGGAATTGATTTGTGCAGCAGCCACTTGCACTAATGGAAATAATAACGCTAATGCACACGAGTAGCTTGCTGTAAGGGCATCGTTACGGAGATTGCTTGTTACAGCACAGACCTGACAGATACCATCTTGTTCCCTTTTAATTGGTGTCTGCAGCGCTTGGCTTTTTCAAGGAGAGGAATGAGAAAAGAGAGAGAGGGCAATGCGAGCAGTGAAGTTAAAAAAGCTGCTGAAGTGACAAAGGTTCTGAACAAAACGGGGAGGCGTGACAAGAAATCGGGAGAGACTGTTTTGGAAGAGGGTTTTTTGAGAAAGTAAATCGAGAAATGAAAATCCTGTCTCAGCATCTTCAGTAACTTTGTTGCAAGTGAAGCCAAAATTTTCAAAACTTGCTGCTAAGGGGGTAGGTTTGTAACCAGACCTTTGGGAGTGAGAACTGCTGGTTTGCCTAGAGGATTTAAAGACCCTTGGGTGTCTCACCAGATTGGGTTTGGTCACTCACGGGAATTATGATTTTAGGGATCCGTGCTTGGACATCTGCTTTTGAAAACGATAGCTGTGTTGTTGCACTGCTCTGGTTTTCTGCCTGTAATACGGAAAGTTCTCATGGCCCATCGCAGTAACACAGGCAGCGCATTCATTAGGACAGAGGTTTTGATGGGATATATATTTGCCACCTAACATTCCTCAACTCCAATTTTAGCTGGATTACAGCAGTTCTGGAATGGGAAACCATTCCTAGCTTAATTTTTGTCAAAATTCAGGTAATAAAAAGCTGTCAGTTGTGCGATCAGATCAGAACCGCTGTTTTCTTCCAGAGCTCTTGGGGTCCACAATAGAGATGTCACCGTCTGCTCTTGGCTTCCCTGACTTCCCAATGTGTTTCTTACATCAGATTTGACTCCCCCATGAACTGATGGTTTCAGGGGATATTTCACCTGCAAAGAACCAACCTCCAGAGAGTGATGTGATGTTGCTCCACACAGTCTACAACAGCAGGAGTGGAGGGAAATCTGATCATTCTGGACCAGGGGGGGTTATCCTTGATAGCTAATGACACAGCAGGTTTTTGGGAGCAGAAACACGCAATGAGCATGTACAAAATCTGGTTCAGGATCAACCATGGGGGAGAATAAAAGGGCAGGTTTTCCTATTTCTGACTGCACTCAGGGACTGGTTTCTCGCTGAGAGCATTTCTGTTCCCATATGAATGTTTCTTTCCATCCATGCAGATTATTAAAAAAGAAACTGGATTTTGGAGAGACTTTGGATTCGGGATGACTTGCCAATACAGATCTGATTTTATCAACATAGGTAAGAATAATACACTCCAGTACATCTGCCTTTTTACTGAAACATAGCAAATAGCGATCAGCTTCTCTTTGCCAGGCCAGCGTGTCTGTGCCTCTCATTTGCAGCGCTGCTCTGGTTACATCTTCAGACAATTCCCAGGTGCTGTAGAGGGTACCTGATTCTAAGCTCTGCTCAGTACAAATAAAGCAATTTTGGCTGATGATGAAGCTAAGAAATTTGGACACTTGGATGTTGGCAGAAAGTATGGCAGATTAAAGGGCTGTCCAGAGCCAGAGAGCAGCTGTAGTGCAATTAATAGCATCAGGTTTGCTGGTGTTTCTGGTTATATTTTGGATTTTCTTTGTGCCAGGTGGCTTCGATCTGGACATCAAAGGCTGGGGTGGTGAAGATGTCCATCTGTACCGCAAATACCTTCACAGCAACCTCATCGTGATCCGAACGCCTGTCAGGGGCCTCTTCCACCTGTGGCACGAAAAGCGGTGTCTGGACGAGCTGACCCCGGAGCAGTACAAGATGTGCATGCAGTCCAAGGCCATGAACGAAGCTTCTCATGGCCAGCTCGGGATGCTGGTGTTCAGGCAAGAGATTGAGACGCACCTGCACAGACAGAAGCTGAGCAGTAAAAAGACATGAAGAAAGGGAGGCAAAAAGCCTCTGAATTGGACTATGGGGTGGTTTGGAAAAGAGCTGCTAACAAGAAAAGATGGGACGAGACTGAAAGAGGATGGAGGGTTCATTGGCAGCAGAAGGTGATGGTGAGGGAAATTGCTCGCCCTCCACTCTTCTGGTTTTTCATCAGAAGCCTTTTAAGTACTCCATTAGCCCGGCTGCCCAGCACTCGTGTCTGGGGAGACTTCAACACTTGGTGGGATCCGAGGTCACAGAGACATTGAACATTACATGAATGCAGTAACAAATGGATGTGCTCTTCCATTGAAATGTTTGTAAGATGTGCAGTTATTTAAAGGATTGACCCTTTAGCGGGACAAGAACAGTGAGTTATTTTCTACATCGAACCTGACGTGTCTGAAAAGGGCTATTTTTTAATAAGTACAGAGCTGCTGCTCTGAGAAGGAAATCTGTTTGTTAACGACGGTTAAGCTGGAGCGACCAAAAAGCTTTTTCCCTTGAGGGGGCAGGGTGGGGGGGTCAGCAGCAGTGCACTGACAGGGTATTCCTGGTTCATTCAGAGAAAAGAGGCAGCTCAGAAAGTGCTTTCTAAAATTCAGAAAGAGAAAGCCTGACCGATCAAGAGTGCCATTCCAAAACCGCTGATGGGTAGCGTTTGTTGACCCAAAAGCACTGAGCCGTGTCTGTATCACGCGAGCCAGGTGGTGTATTTCTGCTTTAGAATACTGCCAGTATCTCAAGATTTCTTTTTAAAGGAAGTTGGTTTTGCTTGGGAATTATTTTGTCATGCTTCAGGTTTCCTACTTCGAGCCTTACTAGGAAACAGTGCGGCCTCCCAGCACGTGGGAGATGCTCTGCAGCTCTGTTTTCTGTGGATGGGAACCGGGCTCAGAGAAGTGCAGTGATTTTTCTACACAGCCTGGGTGCTGGAAGGAGGAAGCTTTACCACCCCGAAGAAAAGGAAGTCCTGATTTAGCAGCAGACTCGAAACTGAATGTCAGATACCAAAACTGATGAACGTTTTCTGCCTCGATACCAAAGTATTCCTTCTAAACCAAATCCAGAATCTTGCCCAGGGCACAGCAAGCTTTTTGTAGTTAACAAAATAAATTTTTGTGATGGATTACTGGACCCTGCAAATTCTCTTATGATAATTATAGGTGCATCAGTCTCCTTCTCTTCAGAGGTTTTTCAATTACCTAAAACTGTGGAAAGCTTGGGTTTACTGCTCTCATAAAGCATTTTCTTTTAATGCTGACTACTCTTCATCATTTTAATATTTACTAGCCAACAAAAAATGCATGGGCTTGGAAATCTCATTTGCTTACCTAAATACCGTTTCTCCGAGTGGTTTTATAGCTTCAGCTCAATTCAAGGCAGTCTGACACCAGACTCTGATTTGGGTTTTGGCTTCTAAAAGCGGGGGAAATAAATACGGCTCAATTCAAGGCAGTCTGACACCAGACTCTAATTTGGGTTTCGGCTTCTAAAAGCAGGGGAAATAAATACTCAAGCTAGCACTGAACAATGAATAAAACACTGTTTGTGGTGCTGCTGTGGGGTAGGACGAGTGCGTACGACCTCTTTGGAGAGCACTGCGTGGAGAGTGTGAGACAGAAACCATGCTGCTGTAAGTACCTTTTCCCTTGACACACCTTGACGTGTGTTTGTCTTTGGTTAGATGCAAATTGTCTTGACTTGCACTTCCCTTGCAAGTCAGCACATGTCCCAAAACACTGCGAAAAATACAAAAGGATCCGATGGAAAAAGAGCTCAACAAAACCCCAATACCCAAATATATCACTATCCATAAAAGCTTCAGCGGTAACTCAAGCAGGTCCTCCAAAGAATTGTTTGTTCCCAGAACATGTGATAAATTGTTTACCATGGTTTTGACTGCTTCCTTGGCTTAAACAGAGTAGCCCGATCCAGCAGAAGGAAGGGAAGAGGTAAACAACCTACACGAGACTGACTCTTGTTTGCTATCTGAAGATCGTGTCTCTAATAAATGGGGATGTTAGATCTGCACCACAACCCTCAGCTGCACCGTTTGTCCTGTGCAGCAACTCAGACCGAGGGGATGAGGTGATGAGATTGATGAGACTGTGTCCAGCCTCCCCCAGTATTCTGAGTGATGTCTTTGAAGAGCAGTGTAACAGATACAAAGAGAGAACAAAGTTCTACGTCCAAGTTTATACCAGATGCATCTCAGTAATCGGGACACAACTTGCAATAAATAGCTCCATTTTGGAAAATAGTGTTCTTTACTGGCAAAAACACTTCTGTAAACTGTGCTAATACTGACAGAGGCGCTGCTCCGTACATCACTTAGGCTCTGTGCATGTGTTAAAGTCTTTCAAATGAGTTCCTGTATCCCTCCTTCCCTCCCTTTCCCAAGGTTAATCCCTCTCTATGCAGAAAGGCCAGTGTGGGATTTAAATACAGGTTAAAAGAGTGAGGATCTGTACTCAGAAACTAAAGGAGTTTAAAAAATGCACTTTTCATTAAAATCTCTCTTCGCAGAGAACACCTTTCACTGAAAGGCACTGAGGGCTTGCTTGGATGTTTGGCTTTGAACATCCTTGATTCCAAGGGCACAGCGTTTCACAGGATTAAGCTTCACATTATACAAATTACTCTCTCAAAACCAATTCACCTCTCTGAGTTGTTTTGTGCCTTCAGGAAGGTATGATTTCATACCAATCTATTTCCCAGATGGCACACAGCTCTGCGTTCAAGAACAAAGGCAGCTCGCATGCAGAAGTCCCCCAGGAAATCTGCAAAAACCCCTGAAAATTTGTGGCAGTATCTCCCTTTTCAGCCGACTGCTTCAGCATCTCATTCAGTCCAACCTCCGTCCTCCATCCAGGTGCTTTGCAGCTTGCCAGGCTGACGCATCCTTTAGCTCAGAGGAGACGACAAGCCCACAGCAGTACTTCTCCTCCCGCCGCTGTGTAATGAAGGATTTAAAATAGAGGCACTTATGGCAACTGTTTCGGGTAAGCAGCAGCAGCTCTAGTTCCAAGTTCAGTCTTTGTGATACAGGCATGGGGCTACGCAGCGAAGCCGGGAGATTCACTCAAAGAGAGAGATGTAATCTGGTTCTTGGGCCTCTTGGCCACACGGGTAAAGCAACAGCTCCTTCCCCAGGGAAGTGATGGGTTCGTCCTGTTGATAGAAGATGTGATTAAACACCACCTTTCAAACAGGCCAGGGTACACCCCACCCATGGCAGCATCGCTGGGTGGGCAGCCATCTCCCTGCCTCCATCACGGCCTAGACTTGTTCGTGCTGCTGAGTGGTGACAGCTCAGTGTCCCTGCAGAGCCAAGCTTTGAGTCCCCTGGCTCTGGTGCCAACAGCCATTTAGCAGCAGCCCAGTGATAGCTCCATAGTGCAGATGAGCATAGATATTTTCCTCATGTCCAATTTTGTTTGCCCACGTCTATATTGGGCTACATACTTAATTAAAAGAAACACGGATCTTAAATGAACCTTTAGGCAAAATATTTGTCCTGTCCCTGGGCAGATCTTGCAGTAAAGGAGTGCATCTTGCCCTCCTTGGAGCCCACGGGGAGTGATTCAGGTCTAGCACATCTGAGATGTACCCATCAGGCTGACATACCCTTCTGGAGCAGCACACAGGATACCCCTCAGTAGCTGAAATGGGTTTAGTTTCCTACTTTAAAACAACAGAACCTATTCCTTCTTATTTGTAAGTGTCTCAAGGCAACTAAACAACCAGTTAATGAATGCACTGCTTGATGCTCACCTTGTGGTAGTCTACAAGGTCAGCCAGTGTTGAATGCTGCAGCTGGTCCACTCCGAGGAAGCTGTAGGAATCGCTGGAGGCATCAATGAGGAAGTGCTTACATCCTTCCACCGAGCGGTAGGAGAGCACGTAGCCTTTGATCTTCTCACTGACCCGGACCAGAAAACTCCCCGGCACTGTTTTATTCAGCAGCTCCTCTGCTTTCTTTGAAGTTAGAATACCTGTTGACAACCAAAACACAACACTGAAGCAAGGTTTCCACAGCAAGGGAGATGGATGGGATCATGATGACCCAGTAGAAATGGGACAGAAAGGTGATGCACGATGAAGGAGCATGGCCTGGGGCCAAGGGTAAGTGGGATGAGGGGATGAGATGTGCCCAAATCTCTCTCACCATACGGTCGAAACTGTTGCCAGGGTGACCATGCATGCAGTCCAGGGAGGCAGGAGTAGCACAGAGGTGCAGGACATTTTGAAGAGCTGCTCTCTCTTCAAACACTTGAGCTTGCCCTCCATAATGCTCAAGTAATTTAAACTACACTAATACATAATTAAAATGGAAAACTTAGCCACCTTTGACAAGCTCCTGGGCCCAGCCTGTGTCTGCAGCCACGTCAGCAGAGACAACTCCTGAAAGGGTTGGGTTGGGTTGGGGCAGAAATGCTCAGGACTCACCGTGGAACCAAGGCGCTATCACGTCCGTGCTTTTCTCATAGCCGGCTCGGAGGGGAAACTGCTCCTCTTTGAACCACTTGACAATGCTTTCTTGGGTGGAATTGGAGATCGTCCTCTGGATTCCCTCTTTCCTGTCAGAAGAGACTGTGGTTTGGGCATCAAGTTCAAACGACAGCTTCAGAGCCCTTGGCAGGACTTCTCTTTGGTTCAGGGTGTTAGGACCGGCCCTAAACATGAGGCTTACACTGGTGCAGCCGTCAGCAATAGTATCTGGTTTTAGTGGACACCTAGCAAAGAGGATGTATCCACTCTGGGCTTAGGATGCTCTAAATAAACCTGTGAAAGCTTAGGATCTACTAAATAAACCTGTTACCTTCCAAGGGTGAACAAATAAGCCTCATCACATCCTGGGCTTTCCCACCTCAACCATCCCACGCCAGAGCAGAAGAATCTCATCCCTTCTCCCCTCCGCAGCGCACAGGGTTTCCTTACCTAATCGCTCTCCCGTTTGCCATCGCAGGAGGCACAAGTTTAGGCTTGGGGGGGAGAGGCGGGTATTGGAGCGGTCGCCGATCTCCTGCCGAGGCACCCTTGGAAATATCTGCCTGCTTCCCTCTGTGGATGCCCTGCAGCGAAAGCCTCCTGTAGTCGTCCCTGGCTTGACGTGCAAGGGAGCGTCTCTTCTCGTCTGCTGCCTTGGATTTCCGCACTGGAACAAAAAAGGAGTCCTACAGGAACGAACAAGCAGGCAAGTTTTAAGCTTGCTGCCCTTTGGCCACCTTCCTGCTTGCTGAAGCGGAGGAATAACCCCTTTCACCAGGTGAAAGATGCGCTCATTTGTGAGAGCATTTGCCACCTGTCTCCCATCACTTCTGGGCATCTGCAATGTAACAGGGCCCAGGTTTTATTCCTTCAAGAGATTAAAAATCTGGTTATTTCTGGGCACCAGGTCCCTTTGTACTTAGAGACTACTTGAGTTTGTTTTGTGTGCTGACTCTTGGTTCAGACATAGATTCCTGTAGTGCCTTTCATATGAGCAGAGGGGGTGTGGGATAAAAGCTGCTGAAATTACCCCAGATCAGTCCTCTGAAGAATTGGAAAGTGTGGATGCTTATTTAAGGGT
>NW_010184624.1:4777-11049 GCF_000695765.1 Mesitornis unicolor | reverse complement strand
ATGTTTATTTAAGGTTGGGAGGGAAGCCTGCTGAAACTGTTACGGGAGGTGGAGAACTTGGCTGGGCATTTTTTGCTGAAACCCTGCCTTGACTCTGTAGGTTGCATTCAGTAGCTCAGCCTGGAGTCTGTAGGACTAACCAGCAATGCCTGAGTTAGGCGAGTTCTTTCCTTGCTTTTATCATCAACTCCAGATATGCTTGGGGGTTTTTTTTAAATCAGTAAGAAAAATAAAACCCCTGGCCTAAAGTACAAACAACTGGTAGTACAGCATTGCCATCTACTGAGCAGCGGGGGGAAAAAAAACGCATCAGGTTCTCCTTCAGGAAGCATTTGGCAGCAGCGGTGGATGCTGCTGCAAGTCTCACACTGTTTTCCTTCCTATCGTTTGGATTCATTACATGAGATGATGAAGCAGGGCTCTGCGTAGGTGGGATCGTGTTTGGATGCCAGGGAAGCAGGGACGTCCTTGTTTATGTTTCACACAGCCTCTTTTTTCATGTTTCTCCCACCTCTCCGCAATACGGCTCCGTGTTGTGCAAAAAGGAGTTGTTACCTTGGCTTTGCACTGACTTCCTGCACAAAACTGAGTTTTATTGAGCAGCAAAACCCTCCCTGCTCGCTTCTGAAGCCCAGGAAGGACTAAAATCACTTCAGTGAAAGGAGTTTGTGTCAAACCAAGTGCTTTTGAAATTGCCCTTCTTAGTTAGCCCCTGTCACTCATTATCCCTGTCCTCAGGAGAAATGGTTACTGCAAAAAAAGCCAGCTTCTGGGTTAAAATTAATTATCCCAGCTATGTTTATGTGGTCCGTGTTTGTTGCTTGTTTTAATAGTGTCTCTGAGGACTGCCATATGCCAGCATATGACATATTGGCATTGTTCTCAATGTTTGCAACTATATTTCAATTAAAAACAGCTCGATCAAAATATAGAAAAGACTGAAAACACGAAATGATCACAAACAGTGACTTTTCTGTAGTAAAAAAATTTCCATTTCCCTGCCCAGCTCTGGTCTCAATGCCGTGCAGACTCAGAAATATTTCTGATAATGCAGCGCTGTGTTTCTTGGCAGCACTCTCCACCCACGACCAAATATTCAGTTCCAGTGTTGCATGATCAAGATGAGATGACCCCACACAGTCCCATAGGAAAAGGTCATCCTAAGATCTTACAGGATTCCTGCCATTCAGGCTCGTTCTCATCCGATTTCTGCGGCGTCCTGCGGCTCTCCGAGCTGGGCTGGCTCTGTGGTACGGCCTCCTGGGGAGCTGTGGTCTCTTCTCCTGAATTTCTCCTCTGTGCTTCCTTCATCTATGATAGAAACAGTATGTTCAGGGCTTTGTCTCAGGCTAGGTTTAGCCCTGCTTTTTAGGTAGTCTTGAAATACTGGAAAATCTATTTATTTATTGTGAAGCCCTCCAATTTCAACAACATACAGATTCTCTCATCAGGACTATCTCCTGTCTGCCAGGCTGGCTTGCTTCATATCATCATCCCTAAATCATCACACCACACACGAGGAGCATAGCAACGCTGGAGGAAACTGGTCCAAGAGGTGAGGATATTCATGGGTCAGATGAGGTTCTGAGGCTGACTGGGGCTGTAGGATAAAGTCTGGACCCCACTCAACGTGTTAGGAGCATCCTAGATTGGCACTCACCTGTTGGATGCCACGCTTCCTCAGGTGACAGGCTGCCAGCATCTGGTGAACATCCCTGGCTTCCCTCTGGGAGGAGGAAAAGAGCGGTGAGAAATGAAATGCTCTTTTTTGGAATAGGTGTTTCATGCAGAAACAGTGATGTGACATTTATGTTAACTCCTGCCAGCCTTCTCTGACAAACACTGGGTTTTTTTCACCTCCTAATACACCACAGGAGGAGAATTTGGGGGTGTCAGGATCGTCTAAGATTGCTAAGCAATGCTCCCAGGGAGCAGACCACCTCCCTTTCCTCCCTCCCTCTAGAGCCAGCCCTGGCAGAACCTGCTGTCCACACCTTTCCCTGCCCGTGCTCGGGTGCTGCTGTGGCTGGGGCACTGCAAACCCTTGCTCGTCAGACTGCCCCAACCAGCAGCAAAGCCGCTGTCAGCTCTTCCCTACAAACCAGTCTAGCGAGCAGCAGTTGCCAGCTGAGACCTGCCCTGGAAGACAAACGATTGGCCTTGTCGTTGAGCAAACACACTCCCCATTGGACCGACTGCCTCCCATCGCATGGTAAGTAACGAGTTAACCATACCATGCTGCTCTCCAAGGACACGCTTTGTCTTATCTTCATCACCTCCTTGGCTAATATTTAATACAAATGTGGCTTTCCAACATCTCCTTGACAGGGAACTAGGAACTCCAAAGGATTATGAAGCAGCTCAAACACCCACACCCTGCAGCAGACAGAGCACAATGCCCGGATCCCTCAGGTTCAGTGGGAACCAGATCTTGGGGGAAGCACTGGAACGAGGGAGGGGAGAAAAAAGCCTCTCTGCAGGCCTAGAAAATGCAAGAGGGGCCTTCATGTCTGGATCCTTCCTTCTAATAGCAAAAACCTGGGGAAAAATACTAATAATAGAAGAAATTACCAATAATACAACATCAGAAAACAAGACTAAAATATACAAACCATATTTCCAAGACTTTGAAAAGAGGGTTAGATTTTTTTGGTGTTGGTGGGATTTTTGGTTTGGGGGAGTTTCTCTGTCAGCTGTGACTAATAGCCTAATTTGAAAAGAAAAAGCCAGAATATAACAAACCGATTCTCCCACACAGTTGCTCAACTTCAGCAAACAGTGCTAAGAAAAACCCCGTGTGACTCAGAGGCTTTCGATAAAGGAGAGTCACCGTATTTAGGTACCAGCGGGAGAGGCGCTTGGCCAAAACCCAGCCTTGAGTTATCGTGCTTTTTGTACTGATATACGGAGCGGCTGTGTAAGAAAAGAGTTTACACTCATACAAGTCAGCAGCAAAAGGCAGAATGAAAGCTCTGCTGAATGAGTTGGACTGCTCCCGTTAAACTGGCAGGATGTTCAGTTCCTTCTGTTCAACGGTGGTTGCACGGGCGCTTCATTTAACTCATCTTTTTCTCACCTCTCTGCAAATGGCTCTTTGTAGCATTACAAAGCAGAGAAGTATTTATTGCTAGGGAAAAAAAATAGGTGTGTAATGAAACACCTCAGCAAAGCAGACACTGGAGTTACTGCATTTGGAGCTCTCCTAGGCTGTTAAGGGTTTTAAGTTATTTTCTAGCTATTTCAGAAGACACACACACATGCCTCCCCCAAAAAAGGGAGCTAAAATATGCATGTCAGAGGATGCTGGTAGAATTGCCTTCATGTGTTCTTTTATACACAGAGGTGATTTGTCTGAGGGCTGTGGCAGATCTTGGGATAGCCTTTCCACTCTTGCCCAAAAAGCTCTCTGAACCAGGCACAGAGCAGGAGGGCAAGTCCTGCGACCCTTCTTTTACCCACAGGAATCCAGAGTAGCGTATCTGCAGCACAGAGCAGATCTGTGAATAGCACTCAGACCTCCCGAGCCCTAAGGATGTAATGGCACGGCTTCTTCTCTGCACTACAGAAAAAAAAAGCCTTAACAGTCGGTTGGCTTTTTGTCTTGGTCAAATTTCTATTTATAGCAACCAGGATTTGCTGCACTTCCTAGATCTCACAGCACATATATCTGATAGGTATGGAGGAAAGGGGGAAAACTACCTTTGTGAGCTCCTGGCTTCTCCCTGTTGTAGCAGCAGTGTTTTTTCTCCCATTTTCCTTCTTTTCCTCCGCGGTGGTTTTTTTAATCCCATGAAGATCCGTCTCACCCAGGACTCCTGGTTCTGGATGTAGAGACCGTGTTACAGAGGAGTCGCTCTCCCTGAAACGCAAGAGAGAGAGGACTTAGGAAGCCAAGGGAGTCGCTTTCTGCTCCCTGAGCATCGGTGATGGAGCGGCGCGATGCAGGCAGCTATCGGATCTCCGTATCAGGTAGGGCAGAATAATTAGATTCATGACTCGTGGTGAGTAACTGTCATCCTGCTGTGCATGGGCACCCATCAGTGAATCAAAGCAATCCAAACATATCACCTGCTGCAATAACAGAGTTAGCATTTCCTGTGGTCTGCACAGAGCACGGCGCTGGAGCGATACCACGGGAGGCTCAATGAGCCGGGGCAAAGCCTCAGGCTGGAGCTGAGCTCTGCCAGCAGCGTGGGTACTCGCAGAAAGCCAACCTTTGCCTGCAAGTTGAGTAGGACAGTGATAACAATAGTCACTGCGGAGAGGATTATCGTGGTTTAGCCCAGCAAGCAGCTGAACACCATGCAGCCGCTCGCTTACTCCCCAATTTATAGTGAATATGATGTTTATGGCATATAAATACATTCTGTTTATCAGCTTGGATCACACCTGGGTCCTCTATCCCAGAAAACCCTGGGCTTTTCCTTCCTCCCATCCTCTTGTGCAGAAAGAAGGGGAAAAAAAGCCAAAGGAAACTACAAATGCAGGTGCAGGCAAAGACTGAAAAACAGTCCTTGAGTTTAGTGTAAACAGCCCTCCACAAAAAACAAAACATCAGTGCCACCAGCATTTCTTCCGAAACAAAGCCTCACTGTGAGGAAAATAACTTAAAGCTATAACACCGACTTGTTTGCATTACATAAGACGTTGCAGATCTCTCAGAAATGCAGCTCTGCAGAACAGGAAATTGAACTCCACGATTCAAAACTAGGACAGGACTCCAGAAATGCCTTCTCCTCCCCATCTGCCCACCAAGTGCTCCAGCTGAAGGGTGCTTACCTGCCCTCTTTGCCTTGCTCTCTCATTAACCGCTTTGTCCGTTGTGCCTGGATCTCCTCGCAGATGGCCGCGTACGACTTGTCTGAAGGATGCTCGCCCATCACCCAGACCCAGACATCGTTGTCGGCACCGAGCTTCCATGTCACCGACTTCCCGTTGGCTGGAAAAGAAGCAGCTCTTTGGCAAACTGTGCAGGGCCTGTGTCCCACTCGCTGTCCCCTCCCGGCTGCTGCCGATGGCAGAGCCTCTCCAGAAGCGTGGAGGAAAGCTCGGCTCGCACCCAGCACACACCTCCCATTGCATTTCACAGTACTGGAGCCAGGTGGGTGAAGGAGGCATTTCTGAGCCTGGGGGCAAGGCAGGAGACTCGCCACTATTTGCTTTCTTGCTTTAACTCCTTGCCGCTGCCCTCCCCAAAGTGTGTGAGAGTGAAGAAGAGACTGGGAGAAGAGCACAACCTCCCTAGGAGCCAGCACGCTGTGTAATCCTCCAAGGGGACTTCAGGTCTAAAGGCACAACAGGACCCCCACCCCCCAGAACTGGTGCCCCAGGACAGACATAGTTCAAATCTGTGGTTATTTTATAGACAGATTCAGAGGCCAAATTTAGCGGGAATCTTAATGAGATGTATCTCCTGGGGGCACGTAAGCCCTGTTGTCCCAGCTCTGGGAGTTGAGCAATTTGGTCAAGGACAGAGTGTTTGGGCCAGGAGTAATGGAGTAATGGAGTAAACACGTTGTGTGCCTGGCCAAAACTACCCCACTGGGGCCAGGTTTAGTCATGGTTTGGAAATACGATTGTGATGTGTTCCCGGGAGAAGAAATTACTCTAAGAACACGTTACCTTCAATTTCTAGGGAGCAGATGAGTTGGCCAGGTCTGTGTCAGAAGGGGAAGCGGCGGCAGGTAGAGACTCACCTTTCCTCGGTGGTGGCTTCTTCACCGAAGCCCTCTCCGCAGCAGCTTCTCTTTCCTCCCACCGCCGGATCTGTTCCTGCCTCATCTTGAAGAAGAGGATCTGCTTCTGCTCCTCGCTGAGTTCTGCCAGCAGGTCAGGATCGATGTACATGTCCGATAAGATCTGTTTCAGCATGGCTGCAGGTTTCAGTTACCCACGTTTGTAGCGATGATCTCCAGGGATCAGATCCTCTTCCTGGCTCCGACGAGAAAGCGTCCTTCCCCACCCGAGCCTGGAGCGGGAATGCAGGCGTGCCAGGGTAATTATACTCCTGTCGTCTTCTTTTTTTTTTTTTCCCAAGCTCAGACTTCCTGCACAGCCCAAAAAAAGTAAATAAGTAGCTTAAAACCTGCGATTAAGATTCCTTGAAATGAGAGGTGAGCTCCCACGCAGCCCCTGCCCGCTCTGCAGAGTGAGCTGGCCAGAAGGGACAAGTCCTAGAGTGAGGAGGTTGTGTCTGATACTCCGATAAACCCAGCTGATAGGATATCAAAAGAGAGCAAGCGCTGCCTGTTACAGTCATCAGAGGTGCGGCT
>NW_010184624.1:0-4762 GCF_000695765.1 Mesitornis unicolor | reverse complement strand
CCTGCTGGGCAGGGAATCAATGAACCCATGACTAGAGGGCTCCTCCTCCTTCCGAAAAGGAAGACTTTGATGTTCAAAAGCCCAGCCTGCCTTGTTTTACCAAGGGAAGATGGGGAGGGCTTTCAGCTCTCCTTTTGAGGTGGTGGGGAGGCAGAATTTTGGGGTGCTCCCATCCATTGAAGGCAGCTTCACAGCAAGGCAAGGGGACAAGAAAGCCAATTTGGATGGTCAGCAGTGGAGGAGCTGCGTCAGCTGCTGCTGTGACACATCGTGCTGATGCACCTTCTCCATGCGGTGAGCCTGGCATTGGGACATCCCGCTCCGGCAGGATGGGGACAAGGGACACCCCTGTTCCTGCCTGGGACGCTGGGTCATGTGTGGTACATGCCAGCACGGTGCTCAACACCCACACAGCTACGCTGTGTGCCCGTGTGTTTACATTCACAACAGAGGTTTCGCTCAAAAACTGGGAGCGCTCCTGCTATTTGGGGAGGTGCCAAATGAGGAAATAAATAGAAATGTGGACTAAAGACCTTGAAACCAACTCTTGCCCTTATCTTTTCTGGATAAACTCAGAGAGATCGGGAGATCGGTTGGCACCGCTTTTGGTGACCCAGGGAGGCTGGCAGCTATGTGTGAAGTACGATGCCAGAGGAGGGTGGATTTCTGGACAAACCCTTGGGCAACGTTGCCAGCAGGCTACAAGGAGATGAAACCGAAGGGAATTATTTGCGTGCTTCTGCACAAATCCTGGGAGTTTAAGGAGCAAGCATGCTAGGACGTAGCACAGTAGGTGGGGCGAAGGGATTTGGTGGGGCAGTAATGTGGAGGTACAAAGGACACAGATGTGGCAGAAGGACCTGTGCCAGGGCGAAGTGGGAGTATTTATTAAATCTGTTTATCTGTGTTATATTAAATCTGGTTATCTGTGATAACCATCTTACAGGAGAGGAGCTGGATTCCTGGGGACCCACACGTTGGAAGAAAAGTGTCAGGAGGACCTTCAGCTTCAGAGCTTGACTGCTTGGCTTCTGCAAAATAATAGAGAGAGAAGGAGGTAGTAGAGAAGCCAGCGAGCACAATACTGAAGCTTTCCAAGGAGCACGCACACAGAGCACATTGAATTAGTTGAAATGTGGCAGCACAACAGCAACCTTCCTTGAGTCAGACTGGCAGGGCTCCCCAAGCACCAGAGTGGCCCATGGTCCCAGCACCAGAGCACATTGAATTAGTTGAAATGTGGCAGAACAACAGCAACCTTCCTTGAGTCAGACTGGAAGGGCTCCCCAAGCACCAGAGAGGCCCATGGTCCCAGCAGAGCAGCAGAGGCCAAGAGGGGACCCCAGGAAGGTGCAGTGACCAGGAGTTAGGGACAAGCCTTCTCATTTCTGTTTAGTTTCTCTGGTTACTTGACCTTTTCCTTACAAAAAATGTTAGTTCCAGGAGCATGGAGCTGTTCTTCCAAATCTGTATTGCTTTTGTTTAAACAAAACAGCTTCCTTGATTTTAAAAAAAGGATTTTGTGGGGAGGGTGTAGGTGAGCAGTCCCTCTCTCATCCCTCAGGGGACCTGAATTGTCTGGTAAACTGCCAAAATGCTGCGGGACTGCTGGTCAAGCTTCACTGCCTCCCATTCCTAAGCACTACCTGAAAGAGCAGCCGTTTGCAAACAGATCCGGGTGTCAGAAAAGCACCTTCAATCAGAAGTGGGTCCCTTAAGCCTTTAGGGTTTTGTTTTTAAGGACAGTATGGAGGACCCAAATTCTGGGGCTTGTTTTAGGTAAAGTGATATCTCCAGGAGGTACCTGGTGTCGCTCTGATTGCAGGGGGTGTGACAGTCTCTTTGTCTGAGCCTGAGGTGGGTTTTGTTTGGAGAAATAACTGGGGTTGCATCCTTTGTGGGTCTGAAACAGTAACTGAAGTGGATGGTAGCTGCAGGCATGGTCTGAGCTTTGATGTCTTCTGTGGGCAACTAATCTTCTGACACCAATTAATCACATGTCTAAAATAGAAGGGGTTTTTAACGTAAGAGACTTGTTGGCATCCAAGGAGGTGAACCATTTTTATTCCTTTCCGGTGAGAAGGTATCATTTGTGGTTTGTGTGGGCCAAATGGCCAGTGGTTTGTTAAACAGAGGACACTCAGTGTCTTGCCTGGGGGGAAAAAAGGTTCAGGGACTGGTCAGGTCTCTCAGCAGCTCTGATCCATCAGCATTACTCTTCTCCAGAAGCTCTCCAGGACAGTTGCAGTTCACTAGCGAAGACAATGGCAAATAAATCATCCTGCAAGGATGTCCTCGCTACAGCTGAGCGCTGGCAGGAATGGCTGAACCCAGCTGGAAGCGCAGACCACGAGCTCAAGTCCTGCACCTGCCTCTTCATCCAGCAGGAAGCAGCTGAAATCCACCTCACCTTCGCATCTGTTCTCGGGAGCAGGAATGGTTTCGCCATGCCACTTCAACACTGGGTAATCACATAAGCTTTCTGAGAAATTGGCAGTATTTCTCTTCTAGCAGTCCTTTCATTCAAGATCTTTGGAGCCGTAAGTCCTTGTAATACCAGTCCTATGCTCTTCCCAAAGTTCGAATGCAAGCCGTGTTGCCAACACTTGGCAAGAAGGGGTGTTGCTGATGCTGTTCCAGCTGTAAGGAGTAGTGTATTCACAGCTCCAACTTTGGGAAGCCAAGGAATAACGGCAGGGGAACCACTGAGCTGGTAAGTCATAGGAAAACTCCACAAGAGGCCTTGTTAAACTTTCTACTGCTAGTCTTTTTATCGCAGGACTGATAGGTGGGAGCTGTTTTTGGGAAGGAATGGAAAATGAGAGGAGCCAAAATAGCAAAAATTAAGAGGGAAAGGTGGGAAGCCAAAATAGGGGTTTTGGGGCTCTACCACTTGTATATAAGATAACTTGAAAGCCATAATGATAAATGCAATTCAAAGGGTAAATGACCCTCCAAAAAGCAAGGTCACACAGCATTTCAACTGCCTGCCGGAGAGCAGCCTCTTCTCTGTGCTCCTGTAAATCATCTACCATTAATGGGGGAAACATCAGTCCATGAATACATAAAACACAACAACTTTGAGAAGAGCTGGCACGAGTTCCTGCTCATGTGCGCAGTGGGTGGCGCTTCAGCCACCAACGGGCTCAACCCCCGCCTGGCATCCAAGTCCTGTCCTTCCCATCAAAAAGGTTCTTCAAAAAACAATATACAAACAAACGTAGAGATGAATTGGATGTGCTTTACATCCATAAATCAAATAAGAGAGTGAAAAATTAAATAATGGACAAGTTGAATGCTGGTTCTTGCGCTTGTCTTCCAGACAGCAGCCTCTTCAACCTGCTGTACACATCTCTACTGCAACTGTGACAGAAATGTTCAATTAAAAGTGACCCCTGAAATTCAAAGATGGGAAAAAACCTACAAGGAATGCTGCTACTCCATTGTTTTTCACCAAATGCCACATATTTTTCTCCTCCCTCCCCTTTTTGTCTTCTCCCGCTCCCCACACTCTTCTTTAGGGATGATAGAGATGAGAGTTTCAAGGAACATCATCCAGTTGGACCTCAAATTTCAGTGCAAGATGTGACAAGGTCACATTCTGTTGTGAGGCACCTCAGACAACTCTTAAGACTACTTCACTAGAAAGAACAAAACAATGATCCTGACATCCAGAGAAGTAAATAAGTGTATCTAACACCTCAGCAAGGATTTGAAAACTTTAAAAATTCAGGTGAAAAGGGAAAAAAAAAAAAAGAAAAACAGATTACAATTTCTTACTTTTGCTTCAGGTTGTCGTAGGTAAATGCAGGGCCCCTTTCTGCCGGGTGCTGGAAGCACATTATGAGAGCAGTCCTGTGACAAAGAGCTCATCACCTCCAGGGCCAGAGTGCAGGGCAAAGCCAAGGGTAGAGGGCAAGAGCCGTTGGGTCAGACAGCACAGGCAGCAGCAACGGGGATGATGTTGGTCTTAATATTTGTTCCAGCTTCACAGCCTACTCCCAGCCCTTGTTTATGTACAGAGCAGAAAGTCTGACCCTTCCTCTCCTTGTTACACCGAAGGCACACTTCACTCTCCCAGGAATCACAGGGAGGAAAGCTAAGAGATGTCTGCTACACAGAATCACAGCATGGTAGGGGATGGAAGGGACCTCTGAGGATCATCCAACCCAACCCCGCTGCTAGGGCAGGATCACCCAGAGAAGATCACATAGGAACATGTCAAGGGGTTTGAATGTCTCCAGAGAAAGAGACTCCACAACCTCTCTGGGAAGCCAGGTCCAGTGCTCTGGTACCCTCACAGTAAAGAAATTTTTCCTTATGTTTAGGTTGAATCTCCTGTGTTCCAGTTTGGGACCACTGCCCCTTGTTTGCTCCCATCCTCCTGACCCCTGCCCTTTAGATATTGATAAGCATTAATGAGATCCCCCCTCAGCCTCCTCTTCTCCAGGCTGAACAGCCCCAGCTCTCTCAGCCTTTCCTCACATGGGAGATGCTCCAGTCCCCTCACATCTTCGTACAGGGCTTGGACAACTCTCCTCTACGGAGCCATCCCACTCTTTTCCCCATTCTCCATCCCACACGAAGGCTTTCTTCTGAGGCAGCCCCGGCACACGGGGCTTTGCCTTCAGGGCTGTGCACCCGCTCTCAAAGCCACCACACAGCTTTACGCACAAAAAAAGGGTTTCCTACGGGAAAGAAAACCAAAAACGAACCTTCCCTTTCTCATTCTGAATGAGCAAGGGAAGAAATAAATCCTACA
>NW_010184623.1:0-4258 GCF_000695765.1 Mesitornis unicolor | reverse complement strand
GGGCAGGGGCCGCGGCGGGACCCCTGCGCTCTGCCCAGCTCCGACCCCAGCTCCGCTCCCACCGCTGCTCTCGGGACGTGCTGCTGAGAGGGGGCCGGGTCTCGGGTGATGGGGGAGCGGTTTGGGTGATCTGTGGGTTGCAGGCTGATTTTTTAACATCTCTAAGCTTAGCTTGGAATCAAGAGAGCAGGCTAGAGGTTTTGGAGCGCTAATGTCAAACGCTGTAAAAAGGACCCTGCCTTGAACAGCTGACATGCTTTCCATGATTTCCCAGTGAATTTAATGCATTGTCTCATATAGGATGTATACCGCTAACCCTCTATATGGTAAAAAGACCTTCCTGGATTCTTTTACTGTCTTCAGCATTCTAGCAGGTTTTTGGAGGTTTGGTTTGTTTTGTGTTTTCCAGTTGGGATGAAACTCATTTTGGGAAGATGGGAAGTTACTACATTAATCGGACCTTCTTCTTTGATGTCCACCCCCCTCTGGGGAAGGTAAACTGCTCTTCTGTTACATGTTTTACAAACCACAGGAGTGGGCCAACAAAAGTCTCCCCCACCCTTCTGGCTGAAGGATGTGATGAACACCAATACCTTTCCTAACAGTTGGTGGCATCGTGGTAACTTGCATTCCCTATCCAGAGCCTCAACTTGCATCTTTTCTTCTTTATCAAAATGCTTTGAATATGGGAAAATGAAACAGTGCTGCATGTTGGGTATTTGAAAGAGTTGACATTAAAAAATGAAAGAGACACTTACATGGTGTGGAGGGGATATTTAATAGAAGCCTACAGTTCAATGGAACCAAACAGTTCCTGATAGCTTGTGTGTGAATGAGACTTCAACCATAAAGGACAACGAAAGCCATGAACTTGGTATTCTGTAATGAAAGAATTGGTTTTAGCAACAATGTGAAGTGTTGATGAAGGTGGACACCCCTACCTCAGAAAGACTGCCCTCCTTTCAGGCTGAGTCTCCATGAACTATAGGAATAGGGACCTGTGGGAGAATGTACAGAAAGAGAATTCTCACTGCTAAATCCCACACCTGCTATTTCTATTGAGCTTGCAGTCGTCCTTATAGTCAGCAGTCAAAGTCCTTTTGATCCCTTCTGATTTTGCCTTCAGACAAAGGGCAATATGTATGCACATGAATTCTGTCCATAAGCTCTTGTTTGGATGAGATGTCTGAATTAAGTACTTATCCTCTGGATCAGACTTGGCTTCTATAAACATCTTACATGCTGCTGGCTTGGATACTCCTTCCTCCAATGTGATTTCCCTGACCAGTTTTTTCACCTTTCCTCTTCAGATGCTGATTGGACTTGCTGGGTACCTTAGTGGGTACGATGGTACATTTCCTTTCCAAAAGCCAGGGGACAAATACGAGCAGCACAACTACGTGGGAATGAGAGGGGTAAGGCTTTACAGGCCAGTATCAAGCTGGTCAGCTCTGCTGTGCTTTTCAGTACAGAGTGTTATGTCCTAAGAGCAGCTCTCCTGGATCGGATCAGGGATCTGTTTAGGCTTCTGCCTTTGTCTTTAAGCTCCTTAGAAAAGTGTTAGTGGTTGTATTGTGAATAAGCCTTAATGTCTGGCTATGAGAGGCCAAGTAAGACAGTAAGGTGATTACTGAGGCCAAGCCTTGCTGCTGATTAGTGGGACTACCCTCCTGAGTGGGACAGATATCTTACCTGATCTGCAAAGGGAACGTTGCTGAGCTTGGGCCTCTACTCACTCCGTTGTGCCTGGCTGCTCTGTTGGAGAGCCAAGGATGTCAAAAAGCCAGGACCATCCACTGCCACCTGCAATCTGCCACCACCAGTGACACTGAGCTGAATAAGCTGATGGAGCCAGGGTGGAAATTGTTATTCAGAGTGGCATTCTGTCTGAAACCCTGGCTGCACTGCTGTCTAGGAAGACCACGAGCCATAAAACTGACAGCAGATAACATGAGCAAAAAAAACCCACCAGTGGCCAATTGCTAGTGCCTAGAAAGGATAAAAACTGGGAAGGCATATTTCCTTGGTTTGCTTTCCAGGTCTCCAGCAATTTGTGCTTCTAGATTTCACTGAGCTGAAGGTAGGAGAAGTGCTAGAACCACACATTGAAGAGAACAAATTTGATGGTGATGCTGCTTGCTTTTTTTTGATTTCTGTTCCTCCTCCAACTCTTCTCAGTCTCATTTGCGTAGGGGAGGTGAGAGTGGTCTGCTAAAGATGTAAGGTACAGGTGCATTTTGTTCTTAGATTTCATCTTCTAAGATCTTGTTAAAATAAGTTGAGTGTGATGGATGTGTAATGCACCTACTTGATAAATCTTTTTATGAATATCTGATGTAGCGTAGCAAGAGAACGACCGATTGTTGTTACTGACACCTCTAGAGACAGAACAGAGTAAGCAGCTGAACAGTACCTCTGTTCATTTGGCTTTTGTCTGATGTTCTTTGTGAGTCAGTTCAGCTACTGCAACACCTCCTGTTGGTGGTTGTGTGGAAGTTGAAGGAAGGGAAAGGGTGTGGGTGCTTTTTCACCTCGAGGAGGGTTATCACTTCTCCCATGATCTTCTTTCCTTGCAGTTCTGTGCGTTCCTCGGCTCCTGCCTGGTTCCCTTCGCCTACCTCACAGTGTTGGAACTGTCAAAGTCACTGCCAGCAGCCTTACTCACAGCTTTCATCCTTATTTTTGGTAGGTGTTCTTGCTACAGCAAAATTGGGCAGGCGAATTGATCAGAGAATTTAGTTCCTGGATTTTCGTGTGTTACCTAGCCAGGGGATATTTGGGTTAATGAGAGAGGTTCCCAAAAGCAAAGTAATTCTGCTTTATGTATATACACAAGACTTTAATTGGTGGTCCACCTGAGAATTTTACAGCTTTGCTTGGTTCACAGATACCTCTGTTATGTGCATAACCGCAGTGTTGGATTACATTTACCTCAGTTTTAAGAATTTTTATTGAATGGATGGACAGGAATTATTTTGCCCACTAGTGAAATACCAATATCTCCCATATGAATTACATTGGTATTTAACAGCCTACCACATTACTGTGGAATAGTTCACAGTCAGAAATGAATAAAGTTCCTTGCTGAGTTGAGCCAAGTGGAGAAATTAACATTGCAAGGGGTGTTACCCAAATTAGGGTTTTGTGAGGACACACAGATATTGAGGCATGAAGACTTAAAATACCCATCTTTCATATGTGTCATCTGAAAGGTGACTTCTGTAGCATCCTCTGGCACGTGCTGGTGCCTCAGCAGGTAGATCACTGCTGTCTGTAACACTCCATCTGAATATGTTAGCAGCACCTCCCAAATGGTGTTTCACAGATACTGTTGTACTGCCTGCTTTTTGTGAGGGGTTTTGTTGTTTTTTCATTTGTTACCCAAATAGAAGTTTAAATGGTTTGATCTGCTGCTGTTTCTAAGATTTCCCTTGTTCCCCTTGTCTTGACTACACTGAGGAAACTGGCTTCACGTTGGAACCACAAGCCTTTTTGACACTGCTGTGTGTCTGTTTGCAGATACGGGCTGTATTACTTTGTCCCAGTATATTCTGCTGGACCCCATCCTGATGTTCTTCCTCATGGGAGCCGTTCTGAGTATGGTGAAATGTAACAGCTGTGCAAATAGGTAAGGTAAAGATGGTAATTTTATTAAACTATAGGTGCTCAACTTTCACATAGATACAGTCCTACAACGTGTTTGCCACTTGGTAATCTGGGTGAATGGCTGAAATGAGACTGTTTTGGGAAATCTGGGTGAGAAAATGGGTCATGGTGGGGGAGAGAAATTTTCAGTATGAGGGCTTGTGAAACTAGGGAGAAGGTATCGTGTCTAGGGTAAACCAGGAGAGAGACCTTAATAGATTATTTTAGCATGAAAGGAAATTTCAGCAGAAATAGTGTTTATGGATCTGCAAATCTTGAAAATGAAGTTTAAAGTTTTTAAAAACTTGACAGGAAAGAAAGCGAGTATAGGGTGTGGTAGACCAGAGAAGGAGGAATGAAGGATGGTTGGAGCTGTTCAAGGCTTTGCGCCTTAATGGCAAAAGTATTAATTTGTTTCCTTGAAATGTTGTGTTAGATATGAGCAATTTTTGTTTATTAAATGTCCAGAAACTGATTATATCAGTCTTAGTTTGATTTCAGCTCATGTGGTGCCGGCAGCATCATGTGGGGCCATCCGAGGCCATCCTCATCTACAACACACACTCAGGGAGTGCAGGCACTAAGTTACAGGGCAGTGTTTGACCAGCTCTAT
>NW_010184622.1:0-1752 GCF_000695765.1 Mesitornis unicolor | reverse complement strand
ATTATATAAATATACCTATTAAAAGATTAGCACACTGCAGTGTAGTAGCTACTTACCGTTCCAATCCTGTCACAATCTTTATTACCACTTTTCAATGTACAGCAGTGAGGGAACTGCTTCCACAGTTGTAGAACTCTTTTAGATGACTCTCAGAGAACAGATACGTGTGCGTACACACGTTGTTATCTCTAATTCTGATAACCCTTGAACCGTAGAAGAAGCTGCTGGGACAGTGCAGGTCCTTGGTGGTTTGTGCAATGTTCCCTGCCATGGAAAATGCATGCGTCAAAGGGGAAACTTGGCAATGGGTGCTCTATAAAATAAACAAGAATATGAAATTAAAACACTGCCAAGGCCAGAGCTGCAGAGGTGGCTGCAGGCAGCTTCAGACCCAGGAGGTCGTCATCCTATTTGCCAAAAAGTTCTCCTCTCTTACTCCAAATACTGGAATAAAAGCCGTAATTTTTTGAATACTGAGAAAATGCAACTAAGTGCCCCCTTGGAATAACCAATGTAGAGATTTGGCTAAAGAGCTGTGATGTTTTTAATGTTGAAGGGCTGTTTTAAAGCTGCGTTTCCTTGCAGACCTGGATTACCTGGTGCCCAAGGCCGGCTTTTTCTGCCAGATCTGCTCGCTGTTCTTCGCCGACCAGGAGGTGAACGACCACTGCCAGAGCACGCTGCACCAGCACAGCCTGCAGGTACTCGTGCAGAGAACGGGGTTACTCGGTTGGGAGTGACCTGTAGCATCATCACATCCAACCACAACTTAATAACCATGTGTTTTATATATATACACATTTATATATACGTGTGTATGTGTATATCACAGAATCCCAGACTGTTAGGGATTGGAAGGGACCTCCAAAGCTCATCCAGTCCAATCCCCCTGCCGGAGCAGGAACACCCAGATGAGGTTACACAGGAAGGCGTCCAGGCGGGTTTTGAATGTCTGCAGAGAAGGAGACTCCACAACCTCTCTGGGCAGCCTGGGCCAGGGCTCTGTCACCCTCACTGAGAAGAAGTTTCTTCTCAAATTTAAGTGGAACCTCCTGTGTTCCAGTTTGTGTCCGTTACCCCTTGTCCTATCATTGTTTGTCACCGAGAAGAGCCTGGCTCCATCCTCGTGACACTCACCCTTTAAATATTGATAAACATGAATGAGGTCTCCCCTCAGTCTCCTCTTCTGCAAACTAAAGAGCCCCAGCTCCCTCAGCCGCTCCTCAGAAGGGAGATGCTCCACTCCCTTGATCATCTTTGTAGCCCTGTGCTGGACTCTCTCCAGCAGTTCCCGTCCTTCTTGAACTGAGGGGCCCAGAACTGGACGCAATATTCCAGATGCGGTTTAATAGCCAGAATAATTCCCTAGCAGCACAGGGAGCTGACATTAACACTGCAGAGGGTTTTAGTTTTGAATTTGGACACAGTTGTTAAATTCCTGAGGTCTCCCACACAAAGCCATCCTGGCCCTGGGTGGGTGTGGGGGGAACTGCATCTTCCCTATGGCTTTAAGAAGTGATTTTAGGAAGATTTCCTGGCAAAACCCTTCCTGGGCCACGTGAGGGGGAGGAAATTGGGAATTTATTTATCGATGCAGAGTTTTGTAAGGTGATGCAGAGAGCATGCAGCCTGTGGTGAATATTGGATTAATATTCCGTATTTGGTGAGCAGAGATGGGTCTCTGTCATCACACGAACTCCTCATACCCAATATTGATCATATAGAATAAATGTATAATATTATATAAATATA
>NW_010184621.1:25371-29009 GCF_000695765.1 Mesitornis unicolor | reverse complement strand
GAGGATGCCGTGGGAGACTGTGTCAAAGGCAAATATATATATTCACATATAATCATTTACAAATGGGTAAAGTGAGGCACAGAAATAGTAACCAAGATGCCTTAAATCATGGCAGGCTTTTTGTCTTGCTGCCACATGTACTTCATTTTTGGGGCTGATCTCTCCCACCTGCCCCTGGGGCTCTGACAGAGGAACATGCAGGTGGGCTGGATGGAGAATCAGATGATACCTGCACTCCTGCTGTGGGTTTTGCATGCATTAGTCTGAGACTCCAGGTCTTTTTTGTTGTTTTCCAACTGTCTACTGAGTAAATTCAGGGATTTAACTTCCCTTTTTTGTGTTGCAATTTTTCCTTTTTAGAATGGAAAACAGTAGTTTCCTTTGGGACTTAGTCTTGTTTAGAAAAAAAAAAGAAAGAAAAAAAGATAAAAACCTCACCAAAAAACCCAAACCAGACAAACAAAAACTCAAAACCCACCAAAAACCCCATTAAACAAAATGTTATAGTGTGTAAACACACGTTATAGTGTGTAAGGATGTCCTGCAGACCAGGCTCTCCTGTCTGCAGGTACAGAGGTGGCCTGTGGATGCTTCCAACTGCGTGTGCTCCTGGAGAGTGGAAATTACAGGGATGCAGTGAAAACTGTGTTTATGTATTGGAGAGAGCTCTAGTTTGCTGACTATTTGTTGTGCTCATGTGCTTATCTCAAGAAACTTGAGCCTGGATTGCTTTTCCCAAAGTCATCACGCCATGTGAACTGCTTGCAGATTGCACCTGGTGGGCAGGAGAGTTTTGACGAATTGAGAGGGAGAAAGAATTAAGAGCTCGAGATAGTTCTTACCCCTGCAAATTCAGCATAAATTTTGCCCGTGCTCAGCCTGCTGTTCTCTGCCTCTCCCTGGTGTTTGTTCATTTGATGTGTGAATTTTCAGTTTACCCCAAAGGTCTCCCCTGCCGCCGCTGCTGGCTAAGCCAATTGCAAAGAGTTCGCGAGCGTCACAGAGGAAAACAAGTGAGCCTCGAGTAGCACGTAGTTTGATAAAGAAGATATTTAGCCATTATGTGAAAATGCCAGTGACCAGAGATGCATTCAGCATTGTTGAAACATGGTAAGCAAACTGCTCCTCCTCCCGCTCTTTTAAGTCTTTTCTTTCTTTCTTTTCTCTCCTGAAATAACAAACCTGTCAAGAGTGCTGCTGGCATGCTCTCTGTTCAGCTGGGGAGAGTCATGGGAGGTCTGAATAAAGTGAGGACTGAAATGTCCTAGGTGCTGCTGTGAGAGTATCCATGGCCAATGCTGCCTTGCAGGAGCATCTGAGTTTTGTCCCACCCAGTACAAATTGCGCTGTTCACAATCTCCCTAGCTCACAGCACACTGATCTCGTTCACGCTCTCTGTGAGCGGGGTGGTTCTGGAATGTTTCTTAATTTTCCCTGACAGGCTGTGACCTGCATGGCAAGCAGCTCTAGTGCAACTTGCCCTGCAGAAGTGGGCGAGTAGCTGGTGTTCGCAGCCTGATTTTATTTCCCTCAATCCTTCTTCAGTTCCGAGAGATACTTCAAGCAGCTAAGCAACGATCTGGAAGCTTACACCAACCATGCAAAACGGAAGACAGTGGAGATGGCTGACCTGGAAGTCCTCATGAGAAGGTCAAGGGAGAGTTATTGTTAATGTGTAGTACTGTTTGGTGGTGCTTTGACAGCCTGGTAAGACTGTCCTCGCCAGGGTGCACACTAGCTGTAAGTATTTCCACAGCAAGTGTGGCATCTTGTGATTTACTCTGCGTGATGAAATGGTGTGAGCATTTTCACATGCCGTGCTATCTGTTTTGATTACTTTCTCTTCCAAACAAAATCCTACTCTTCCTGCTTCTGCAAAAGCTGATGCTTAGGACTCAAACTGGCAGGAAAAGGAGGCTCCATAGCAGGAAAAAGAGCCTCCAGCCTGGCCAGGGTTGGCCTCTTCTAACAGCAGCATTCATGGGGTGAGCAGCCTGGATGAACTCTTCTCAGACCTTCTCCACTGCTGCTCTTCGCTGTGGGCTTCCTCAGCTGCCCGATCTCATGCCCAAATTTACTTTGTCCTGTGACTAAAACACAAGGGATTTGTTCGTGGCTTGGGTAGTACTCTGAGGGGCCCTGAAATTAATTAATTGCTCCTTCTTTAAAGTCATTATTCCAAATTGTTATTCCTTGTCTCCACTGGAAGAGTTGCAGATGTGGTGCTGTAGTAATTTGAGGGATTTTGCAGGACACATCTGATTAAAGGTTTGGTTTTGCCTGGGCCTGTGTAGATGGAGCTGGTGCTGCTGCTTAAAAAGAATAATCTGTTGCTATCCTGGTCCAGAGATTTTCACTTTCCCACCTGACAGGTGTGTGCTGAAATTGGTATGAACAGGCTGAGAGGTGCGATGGTTTCATTGACCAGGTTTCGGGATTCTCTGCTCTTGTTACTTGACCTTTTTCTAGATGTCTTTGTGCCTTTCCACTGCCTCATAAAGGGATCAGGAATTGTTATTAGTTCATGAATAAGAACAGTATTTCTGTTCCTTCCACAAAAAGCATGTATGAATACTGTTGTTTTTTTTATTTCTACAAGACTCGGACATGCTGACCTTTCAGGGCAGTCAGCTGAATCGTGTACTAGAAAACTGCATGGCCTGCACAGTGGGAAAATGACAATTGTCTCTGAATTACAAATGTAGAAGATCTGCTGGGTAGTGAGCTATTTGCTTCTGTTAAATCACTCTGTGCGTGTCTTTAAATGGTAAAATTTATACTGTGGTGGGAGTATTGTGAATTTAAAAAGCAGTGAGCTTATGCTTCAGTATAGATCAATGTGCTGACTCTCACTGTGGAAGCCAGTCTGCAGTGACCTCCTGGTCCGTTTTCATGCATAGGCTGCCTGGGCTCTGCCCCATACACTCAGAACCTAGTGCATCCCCTGGGAAATTTGCCTGCAGGTAGAAGCATCAAGCTTTTCTGTCACAAGCAGCCACAGCATTTCAGCTATTGCATGCAAAAATGTCACTGCAAGAAAACTTTGATATTGAGTGGAAACACTTCTCTCTAACAACTTTGTTTCTTCTCTGCTCTCCTTTTTGAACCAAAGACAAAGGCTGGTGACAGACAAGATGCCGCTACATGTGCTGATAGAGCGTTACCTTCCTCTGGAGTACAGGAAGCTCCTGATTCCGGTTGCTGTGCGTGGAAATAAAGTGATCCCCTGCAAATGAACCCTCCAGCAGCTGTGGCTGGGGAGATGGCCGCTTCACCAAGGCTGTGTGGGTTGTTCTGTGGAACTGCTCCTTTGATAGTTTTCCACAACCAGTGGGGCAATGAACAGTTGATGTTGTCTTGAACTTATGTGGGTTGTGCTGTGCCTGTCACGCCAGCCCACTGGATCTCACCAACCGTTACTGCAAGTAGTTTGACTCTTGAATTTTTTGTTAACTTTGAATACTTGTACAGCTCTGATAAATAAAATATTATATGTATTCTGCATAAGACAAATGCTGCTTATGTCAGTGAGCTGAAAGGTTATTGCATTGTGGTGTTCAAAATGCTCCTGATAGACATCTAGCTGTGTTGCTGCTCTTCATGCTGACTAGTTGTTTGCTCTAAGGAGAAAAATTACA
>NW_010184621.1:15132-25340 GCF_000695765.1 Mesitornis unicolor | reverse complement strand
GAAAGAAGCAGATCCTTGTTACAGCTGTGTATTTTTCTAGAGCAGGGGCTTTTAAACTTGGAGTCTTCTGCCCTTTTGCAAGTTGAGTCTGCTGGGTTGAGAGTAGATCATAATCCATCTGTGACCACATCTGCTTACTGATGTAAATTGAAATGGGAAAATATACTTCACATTTACTCTATATATATAATGGGAAATTACTAAGTGATAATTTAAGACCATTTGAGAGATGAAATTTGTGATGCCCATGTGGTAGGTGAAGGACTGAGAAAGATTGATTCAGATGGAGTTAGCTGTGTGCATTTGGTTTATATGGGAAGGTTTTGGTAGTGTGATGGGGGGTGGGTGCTGCAGAAACCAGGAGCTTGCCCCCATGTTGGAGTCATCTCCAAAACAGAATCCCTGCTGGCCAGAGCTGAGGCCATCAGTGATGCTGGTGATGCCTCTCATCTATTTAAGAAAGGGTAAAAATGCTACATAGCAGCTGTGGGAGGGAGGAGTATGGAGAAAAACATGAGTGAAAAAGCCCTGCAGACACCAAGGTCAGTGACAAAGTGCTGGAGAAGTGAATCCCCTGCAGCCCATGGAGGACCCCGCACTGTGAGAGCTGGACATGTCCTACAGGAAACTGCAGCCTATGGAGAGGAGCCCACGCAGAAGCAGGTTTGCAGGCAGGACCCATGGTGGAGCAGTTCTTGAAGGCCTGCATCCCATGGGAGGGACCCCACACTGGAGTGGGGGAAGAGTGAGAAAGGAGCAGCAAGAGGGAAAATGTTGCAGATCAACTGAATCCCCTTTTCTTTGTGCACTGCTTAGCAAGGAGATGTTGAGCCTGGGAAGAAGGGGGAGTGGGGGGAAGATCTTTTGAGTTTTGTCTTTGTTTCTCACTATCCTAACTTATTTTGAATTAGCAGCCAATTAATCCTCCCCAAGTCAAGTCTGTTTTGGCTGTGCCAGTAATTGCTGAGCAATCTCCCTGTCTTTATCTTCAGCTTTTTAATCTCATTTTCTCTCCTGTCCTGTTGAGGAGGGGCAGTGAGAGGGGCTGGGTGAGTGACCCACAGCCAGCGGTGGTTAACTCAGCCCATTGCGGGTGGTGTAAACACACAGCTGAAGGCTGCGCTTCCCTGGCTGTTCTCTGGCAGCCCTGGTGCTGTCCCCTAACTCTCTATGTACAGAAATGTCTGGGAAGTCACCACACCTGCCTAGCAGCATCGCTGAGGAGGCAGGCAGTGCCAGAAGCTGGGCTGTGAAGCAGGGTCCAGCTTTGCCAGCTGTAGTTTGCTCTGCACAGGTCAGCCCACTCATGGCTCACAGCAGCATTGCGTGCTGGTGTTCTGTGTCACGATCCAAGCAGCCACTCTAAGTGCAAATAAATCCTCTGTGTTCCACACCTGTGTGGTTTCTGCTGCTCCATGCCTGGTGAGAGCCATGGTGCCACTTTCCACCTGTGGTTTTGTACAGGCAGTTGTTGCACAGAGGAGCTGGTCTGTGCTGCGCACCCTTGTGCTCCTCAAGTAGAGACACAATGAGAACAAAATCCTTGGGTGTGATTTTACTGTTTGTGGTGAACCTAAACCATGCCAGGAATGAGGTCAGCTATGGCAAGAGATTTCAGGTGCGAAGGACTGTGACTTTGTAAAACAATTCACAAGCTGGGAAAGCATGATGCCTGTCACACACACAGGTCTTGGGGGGATGGATATGAATATCAAACTTTCTCATGTTTTTCTTCAGTGTCTTTCCAGGGAAAAGACCACTAGTGTGGTTTCCTTTTATGTAGCTAGTCTGTAATTCCCAAAGAAAGACACTGTGCTTATTTAATTTCTGATAAAAATAGATTTTCTTTTGCCCCCCTCCAAATTCTTAGCATCTCTGCCTTGAACTTGAAATCCTTGAGCCTTTAAATTGATTAATTTGGCTTAGACTTGAGTTTTAAAATTGATTAATTAATTTCCAGATGCCCATGAAGAAGGGATGGCTGCTGCTTTGCCATCACAAACACAACAGGGTGGGGCTGAGCGTGGTCAATGCAGCCAGGTGGGGTAAGTCAAAGCCCAGCGCAAACATCTCGCTGGTGGCTCTGGATGCTCCTGGGGCGGGACGGTCTGCGCAGACACTGGTGCAGCCAGCTGATGGTCACACAAGATACCTGACACACTGGTTGTTTCTCCCCTACTTAAGCCTGGCCTAAATCCCACTGCAAGTTTGGATCCTTATCTCTGGATGTGCGGTGTAGTTTCCTAAAACTACAGCCAAATGGTGCAGTTAATGACGACTCCTGGAAATCCAACTCAGCTCTTGGCAGCACCACTTGCAAGTTAAACAGGTTTTGCACAACACTGAAGAAAATTATGACCAATGCAGTTAAAATCTTTTTGGCAGGCAATGCCAATACAAAGGTCAGTCATTTTTCAATTATTTTTTTAAATGTAATTCCATTAATACAGCAAAGGGGATTTTTTTTTTTCAAAATTCAAAAGGAAACAGCTTTGTTTGAACAAACTTACTGCAAAACTTGCACTTCTTAGAATGTTTTTCTGCCATTATGGGACTTCTCGAGTCAGGCCAGCGTTTGAAAATTCTGATCAGAAATAGTAATGAAGTTTGCAACTTCTCTCTGTGTTGCTGAAGCACCCTGAGAACCCTCTTTTCCCAAGGAGAGAACAGGGGGAACCTCCCAGGAAGGAGGTGCTGGTTCCCCTTTCCTTCCATTGCATTTCCTCCAGTTGCAGCTGGGCTCCTCTGCTGCCTGGGCAGCTTCCAGCTGGGGGCAGGAGATGAGGGGGCTTCCATGGCTGGGAATGCTGAGAGAGGTGAGATTCCCCATCTGGTCGTTCTCTTCTACCGAGACATGTTCAGCTTCTAGTTGCAGTCAAGTCAGGGTTAACTAAACTCAAGATTTAGGGACACATTGTTCAAGTCCTAACAATGTAACTGGAAAGGCAAAAGAAAGAGACACCTGGCACTGTAACCTGCAGTTAACTTTTTGGGATCTAAAGTCCACTGGGAGCAGAAAAACAAATGATTCCTGCTCTCTGTAGCCCAGTGCTGCTTCTACCTCCCCACTATAAGGGGCTTTCTTGAAAAGCTTTGCAAATCTGTTCATCTACCAAACACTTGCTCTGTGTCTCAGTTCCCTGCTCTCTTCAGATGTACTGAGCTTTGCCATATTGCAACTCCTCCTTTTAGAATACCCCTACAGATACCTGCAGTTAGGTCACCTGGTTTCTAACTGGGTGATGCATCTCCCTTTTAAACCCTTTTATAGTTCCTTTCTGGGCATTTTGTGATTGGTGCTCAGCACCAAATTCAGGATTCAAGGCAGAAGTCCCCAGGGCCTCATCCATCTGGTGGTACTTACTCTGTCACGTAGGCTGTGATGCCTTTCCACTTCACAAATGCAATCAGTTTTTGCAAGATGCCTTCCTTTGTTAGGAATCTTCTGGTTTCAGTTTTCCTTTTTCTACTTTTCAAACTATTTTATGAGGAAAAGAACAGGTTTTGCTTCTTGGGTTTACTCCACTTACTTGGCAATTTAGGCATAACCATAGCAGAGCTGTTTTCCAATAGGATTTTTGTTTTGATAATCCTTATTCCCCTCCCTGGAGAGGGCTATCTGCTGGATAGGGAGGACACTAATGAATAAGAAAGATTAAGTGATGCCAGTGGTTGGAAAGGCAGATACCAAAATGCATGTGGTGTCTTCCTTGAAGCAAGGGACAGATTTTAGGTTTTCTGTGCTTGGATTGATTTTGCAGGTCAGAGTTTGGTTAAACCCGCTTGTGGGGCAGCACTTGAATTTCTTTAGTGATTTCATACAGGACAAAAGCAGCTACATGACAATGAAAGTCTCCTTGGGGGCAGAAATGGTAGCAAACCTGGTGTGGGCTGAACCCATCTCTCAATTGCACCCTGACTGTGCTGATGGCGACTTATTTTGCAAATTAATCTTTGCAACTCTCCCTCTCTGACCATAAAGCCCAAGGATTAAAGCAGCCACATTGCAGCTTGGAGTCTGGTGGTGGCTTCTCAGGTTCTAGTAATGGCTGTCGGTGCGCAGTTGTTCTGTCAGCAAGCAGAGCACCCAACACCCTGCAGTGCCCCAGTGCTGTGGGGGTGTGAAGGCCCTGTGTGGGGATCAGGCAGCCTGCTGCTGCAAGTCTCACTGAACTGAAATGACTGCAGAGGCTGCAGAATTGTACTGGAGTGCTTTGCTGCTTAAGCTGAAAGTGCTACTGACAGTTCAAGCTAGCCTGTCCTCTCAACTGGCAGTTACTGGCTGTATCTCTGTATGTGTGAGAAGTATTTAGTGCAGTAACTGACTCTTGGCTTGGTATCCAAACCTGTAGATCAAACACCCATTTATTCTTAATACTGGAAGACTCCTTAGTCTCCTTCAGAACCTGTCATGCTTCCCTCCCCAGCTGACGGCCCTACCCATCTTGCAACTCCAGCCAGCAGTCTCTCCAGTGCAGTTTCCACAGACACAGCTTCTTGGTCTGGCTTTTCGCTTTGGCCCTGATAAGCCAGGCCAATGCAGGTGTCCAGCGTTTGACCATCAATATCGGGATGGATCGTGTAGAAGGCGGTCTTCAGATCACTTGCGCTCACCTCTCTGTTTAAAAACAACTCTGTCACTGCTATGCTGCAGTATGTGAAAGGAGTATTTATGTATCTGTCATTTGAAATGCAGAGCAGAGATGTCTTTCAATGTTACCTCTGCGTCCACCAGTATCCCTTTGGTTTTTAAATATGCATGTAATAAAGACTGCTAAGTACTAAAGTTCAAACTGAACAGATGTTAGGAAATGTTAGGTTTGTGATAACCTGGGAAGACCTAAATTTTGCTCTGTTGTGCATTGTGATATCCTTTGTTACAGCACTACAGTTTTCCTTCCTAACTCAGTGCCTGTGTGGACAGTGCTTAACTCAGTGGATATCTCCCCACCTGCAGTGCCCTCCTTGGTGCTCTGGCACCAGACGTCTTTACTAGGCAGTGACTGCCTCTTGTTTATCTCATTTTGAAGTGCAATTCTTTCTTTAAATCTGCAGTCCCGTTTGCTCTTCCCACTCCTAAGAACCAACCTCTGAGGATATTCAGGATTTTACTGCTGGTTTTGGAGAGCTGAGGAGTGTTGAGATACGAGACCTGAAGTACTGAAGGGGATTATTGGTACAACTGATCTCCTCTACTCACTGCCTGCCATATCCAAGTCCTTTGGGTCAGGAACAGATGCTGTGCAGTGTTTTGTAGAGCACTGCTCAGCCAGGTTTTGGTATTTACTGCAATATTCACACCTGGGGCCCTCTGATAGTGCAGAGGCCCACGCACTCCTGTGCCCACAGTGGAGTTCCCTCTGCTTGTGCTGTCCCGATCTGCCATCCCCACCAGCCCCTTCCCTCCAGACTTACGTTAAATCTCCCAGTTCGTTCTTCAGCTGCCTCAGGTACTTCTGCTGCTCCCTGACATACTGGCTCCTGAGCTTGGATATGAAAGGTTCAGTGTTCCCCTCCTCATCCTGAAAGAAATTACAGGTGTGTTAGCACTAAACATGTATTCCAGTCTGGATAGGAGCTGCCCCCCAATATGTATCAAAATAACTCGGCTCTCCTAGAAATGGAATTTCCATGTGAAAAGTGGAAATAAAGAGGAAGAACATGGAAAAAACCCTGTCATGGGAAAGACACAAGCTTGCATTGCCACTGCAGATGGCCTTCAGGTGTTAGAGACTGTGGTGGGTAATGCAACTTTGTTAGTCTGGTAAACCTAGTTAGTCTGATAAAAGTAATTTAATCCCTAAATGAGTCTTAATCTGAATCAAAGGGAAAACTTGAGTAACATCAGCTTACTTCTTTGAATAGGGATATGTAGTCAATGAGGTCTTCAGTGCTGTCCAGCTTGAACCTGCTTGCATTGACAAGTTCTTGGATTGACTCTTCCCTTTTCAGGGGAAAAGCTTCCCTCAGAGCCGTGCTGTATGGAGACAGGCAATATGGACAGAAGTGTGTATGCTGCTATGGTATGAGCAGTTAATCAATGCCAGTAAGGCAGTGTGCATGTATTCCATGAACCAGATCTTCAAATCTCCCTTGCTTTCAGAGGAAACACAGTTTAAGAAGCAGATGCACCTTTCAGACACCAGAACAAGGGGTAAGTTTTGGGTAGACCTTAGGACTCAGGTGAGCATTGGATGCTGAGTCACGTGAGAAACTCTGTATGCAACCATGAGTATGGGTTATCAGACCAAATTGATTTGTGTCTGTACCAGAGCCATGATCCCAGCTAAGTGCTGGAAATGGCTGCTGCTTCCCTTCTGCGCCATGGCCCAGAGAAATGCTGTAACTAGAGTTTGACTTACGAAGGCACAGCTGATAGATTGACCAGGAGAAGATGGGCAAACCTTGCACCTGTAGCAAAATTCACAGAAATGCTTTGTGACCCATCACAGTGGCTCATGGGAGCCCTGTGAGGGTCCTGAGTCACCTCAGCGAGTGGGGCAGAGGGTAGGGGCTGCCAGCATGTCCCACCACATGCGTGAAGCACCCCAAGTCTGCTCTCAGGCCTCTTCAGTCGCACTACTCAAAATTTGCAGCATTCATATGATTCTAAACTTAATGCAGAGGTTAACAAGTACAGTCTTCTAGGGCTGTCTATACAGGAATTTAAAAGAGAGAATAAACCTCTTCCCCTGACTGCACTGGCAGATAAACAAAGCATATCACATCTGTCTGTGCCAGATGTGGGCAGAACTCGGTGGGCAACAGTCAGCCTCTTGCCTGAACTCGTCGCTGGGTAGGGATCCGCTGTTGGAGCTGTCGCAGGCAGCCAACTCCTTTTGCAGGTTGGAAATCAGCTGATTCTGGCCGTGGTACTGTTGTTCACCCATCTGTGAAACAGGGAAGGTTCCCAGGTCAGTAACTGCCCTGTCTGTTCCTCAGACTGCCTTCAAGAGGAAAGCAAAACTGCAAAAGGATTTGGCTTGCTTCTAAAACAACTTTCACCTGAGCTGCTTTTATCAATTTACAAATAATTAAGCAAGCAACACAGGGGCTTCTTGTTGAACAACTTGCTTAAACTGTTAAAAACTCAAGTGTAGATGCACAGCCTAGATCCCTCAGAATGGTGGCAGCCTCCTTGCCCAGATGGTGACACTCAGCCCCAGCCACTTTTCCATTTCCAAGCAAGACATACATAGGATCCAGTATAAGAGGACCTGGGGGGAGACTGTGGGGGCTGCAAGGGCCTACACAAGGCTGCAGTTCAGGGATAATGTCCTGATCTTCACAAACACTGCATAGGAACAGGCCATGAGCTGTTTCAGGAAAGACCTACTGAGAGAAAATGGGGAGTATTAAGTGTTGCAACCATGGAGCCTATCACTGGAGAGCAGACACAGCGTGACAAAAGCATTTAAAAGAAATGGGGTCTTCCAGAAGTTCTGTTTGGAGCAGTAATATCCTGTCAGGTCTTGAATGTACAGGATTCCTGTCTCTAGTGTGTGCCAGTGTTTACTTTTATTCTTATGAGAAGGTACAGTTTCCCAGGGGGAGGCTGGGAGGTGAAACTGCTCTGCAGACGAACACTTCCCTGCCTCCTGCCTGTCACGCTAGGGATGTCTGGGCAGAGCTGTGGCACTGGGTTGTGGGTTGCCTTACCTTCCCAGTGAGCACGTTGTAGAATGAGCTCAGAACATGGTTTGATGGACAGAGCCGCATGTTCTCATAGAGGGTGTAAGACCATTCCATGGCAGCAGCATCTCCGTACTTCTCCTGGAGGTATTTGAGAAAGAACTCGGGAAGATTGGATCGCTTCCCTGTCTGTGGATAACAAGTGAGTAACTTCCATAAGCAGAAGAACCAAATCAAATCTGCCTCTTTCATTCCAGCTGTTTGCATACAGGTGTCTGTCTTTTGGGGATGGGGTTCTCACAAAGTCCTAGTGCTGGCTGGAGTCTTCCTCATTATTAGGTCATTCAAAATGAATGAAGCTTTCTGTTGCTGAGACCACTGATAAAATGCCTCTTCTCCTACCTGTTTGTGTGAAATATGTAGGAACTTGCTATCTGTGAGGTGCTACCCCTCTGTCCAATTTAGCTGAGCTGGGCTCATGGGTTCAGAAATGGAAGGAGTTACTGGAGAAAAGTGGTGATTGGAGAAAAATAACAGTGATTGCAGCAGCCCTTGGTTTTTCCCAGGAAACCAAGCTGAAAGTGAAAACCCAGCTGCCACAGAAAACATGAAGCCATTTAGGACAGATCTCAGAGATGTTTCTAGGCTTCTAGCTTGAGAGGAGAAATCTGTAAAGTGACTCTGCCTCTCTCCTGGTTGCTCTTATATGACTGAGGCACAGGTTACCCACATGATACTGTCCTAATTACCGAGTCAGATCCCTGAGGAGCCCTGCCAGACACAGAGTTACCACCAGCTGAGATGGTTTGTCCTTGCAGCGTTTCATGCAGCTCAATCCAGATGAAACATGAGGCAGGATGTGGGTGAGATCCTGGCTTCCCAAACTGGACTGACTGTCATAGAAAATGCTGTTTGTGGAGAAGGAAAATGGGACAAACCTGCTGTTCTAGTGCAATTTTCTCCTTCCAGATATCCTTTAGGATTTTCACCACATCCTTCTTAGTCAGCTTTCTGTTCTTGACTTCACCTTCATGCTTCAGGTACACAGGAACATTGTCACCTTTGCCCTAAGTAATGGAAAAGAAACTCATATGGGTATGACATTTGCCTCACTGGCAGCAATGCAGCACCAAAGCCATGTTCTCAGCACCTGAAGCCAGGAAAAGGAGTAATTGGTGTGGGTCTCATTCCCAGTATTATAAATCACATCTGTCAGCATCTCTGTAGTGCATCTCAAGTGCCCCATGATGGACGAAATGGGACTGTGTGAGAGGTTCTGCCCAGCAAAAGTAGAAGAGGAAAGATCTTCCCTGGAAAGATCTTCCAGGAATGGCAGGGCAAACAGTTCAAGTTTCTGGAAAGGCTGAGGAAGAGATGTTGAAGGACCGAAGAAATGCTACTCTGTCCTTGAGAAAACCTTTGGCTACAGTTATGCTTGCTATGATATGAAGAATCCTTGTACAATTTCCTTGTCTCTGTATAATTTCCTGATTCCCTCACATGCTGGGGTACAATGCAGTGAGACAGTGTGAGATGAATTAACTTCCTGATGCCACAAAAAGCAGTCATTCCCTGCTATGTAGTTTTGCTTCTTACTCTTAGTCATTCTAGTGCTTTATCTGAGTTCATCTCATCAGCAAAGAACTAACCTGGGAGAAAAATGGATATGGCTCTGCTGGGTACTGCTGCAGCCAGTACCAGGGGGAAGGGATGGGGAGAAGGATGAGGCTTTTCAGCAGCAGGAAGATGTTAATTTGTCTCAGCCACGTAGTAGAGCATTAGTGAGAGGCTCTAGCCCTCCAGGACTATGTGCATGTCTGATGATTTATTGTAAAGTGTGGCTACTTCAGCAGTGTCTTCAGTATGCTCACACTCAGCTTCAGCTTTTCTATTGCACTTGAGTTTTCCTGGCTTTAGAGTACTCAGTGGTTACACTAATGGGCAGGTGAATGTTGAAGACAGCACCCATGACATCAATCCTCCACCTTTCCAATGGATATTTAGTGCCAATTAATCTCAGTGGAAACAAGCAGAGAAGAAAGCTTGCACGTACCCATCCAGGGAAGACATTTATCTCTTTTAACGCTTCTGTTCCTATTTCTTCCAGAAGCACATCCACCAGCTGATCACTGGTCTTGCCCTCAGCCAGATAGTCCCACCGATCAGCTCCACCAGGAATCACCTCTGCAACAGCAAAAAGAGCCGCTAGAAGAGGAGAATGCACCCATGCATACAGGTTTTGTGTGAATCCCCTGGCAGCCTTATGAAAGAAACATATCTCCAGACATCCAGTTTGTCTAAAATACCCTGCCAGCTCCTTTCTTTCAGCCCACTGCCTAAAAGCGTAGGAGAAAATGAGGAATAGCAGGTAAGAAATATACCATAGCAAAGTGTATAAAGATTGTTTTAAGCAAACCACTGCTGAACACATTTGGCACCTGAGCACTTCGCCCAGTTTGGCCGGGGTGTGAAGTTGTGCTGAATTCGCTGGAGCTCAGTGGAGAAGGTGTCTTGCTCTCCTGCAGTCTCTCTCTGGGTTTCCAGCAGTGTTTCATATTCCATACAGAGCTTATCAA
>NW_010184621.1:0-15101 GCF_000695765.1 Mesitornis unicolor | reverse complement strand
CTGCTGAGCCTTCATCTAAAGCATACAGAAAGGAGGATTGTAACAAACTAATCAGGGTAAGAGGAATTTTCAGCTCTGGTGAGCACTCAGTGTTGTCCACAGACTTACAGAGAGCTGTACCTGGCTAATTGCTTGCAGATCAGAAGAAAAAGAAATAATTTATTAAATTTTATTGTTACCATTTACAGAAACTTCTGACAAAACATGTCAATGATCCTTTTATACCTGGTTTTGTGTTTATAATAGATCTTAATCTACTAGGAGAGAGCAGGAGAAACATAGGCTTCTGTCCTAGAAATTCTTACATGCATCCCCTTCAGATCCACTATTCCTTATTTAGAAAGTGGGTTTTTTAAATATGATTTGCTCTACTACTACAAAAGCAAATAGTGATTCAGAGGTAACCACAGCTCTAGTCTGGTTTTTGAGGGCTATGTCTGTATTTATTATGCCATAATGTAGGGTCATGAAGAGTGAGTTGAACTGTGCTGATGGTCAGGGCTGGAAAAGAGCTGGGAATGGAGCTGCCAATGGCCCAAATGTTTCTCAAAGAGCCCAGCACTCCTTTTCTGAAGTGCAAAGATAGGGAAGATCTTTTCTGCCTTCCTGGAGTTCTCCATCCATCTTTCTTAACAGCTGTGCACTAACTACATGGTGGGATCCAATGTGTTCTCTTTTTCATCCTCCTTCTAGAGACCAGGTCACTGCCACTCTGCCACTGCGGGGTTGGAAGCAGACCCCATCCTAGCCACTGGTGCGTGTTGTCCCTTTGCTGTCCTGCATGTGACATGGCATTGCTCCTGTGCATCTCCAGTGCAAGCCAAAGCAGTCAAACATTTATTCTGAAAAGGCAGCAAGCAGATACAACGTGAGGAACCTAATCCAGTTCTTTCATAGCTGGAAAACGCATTGATCAGGCCCAGAGTTGGGTTTATGACCTTGGAGTAGGCTAAAGAGGCCATTTAATAGTACTGGAAAAGACAAAAAACCAGCTAGACAGGTAAGCATTAGTAGCCCAGCAGTAGTTTCAGTTAGCTGTGTGTGGACAAAACTCTGCAGTGTATGTGAGGTGAACCTGGTTAATTTACTTATATATATGATGACTTCAGACAGTAGCTGCCAAGCTGTTATCTGTGGGCTCTTGGTGGTCTGTGGGCCATTATTGCTGTTATGATGTTAACTCAGTTAAACCTGATGTTAAGGTTTGTGACATATACTAATTCTGAGTGCTCTGACAGCCTGAGATTCCAGTAGGTAGGGAGCTTTTGAGGATTAGAAGATAGTAGCTCTTAATGGATTTCATGTACAAAGAAATGCTCTCATATGAGCTCTTGGTTTACTAAGTCCCCATCCCAACCTGATTACTGATGTTATGTTTGTATTTATGCAGTGTAGCTTGAAAAATAGGAGTTTATGCTCACCTTCTGAAGTAAATCAGAGTATTTTTTCTCCAGTAAGTCAAAATCTTTCCTGGGCACAACATCTGCATAGTCTGCTATCATTAGATCCAGCGTCCTCTGGACTTTTGTGAGGTCCTCCCGAGTCATCTTTAATGCTATCTTTAATGTCGCCTCATCTTCACCCTTGACATCTTTAAACAGCAGCCATTTATGAAAGCCCAGGACAGTAAAATTGCAGTTGTATTTTTCTAAATAATCTATTAAGGTTTTAGACCACATAACCCTACAAAGCATCAGCAAGAGCTGAATGTGTACAGGCTGTAACATTATTAAAGAACTGCAAGTCCAGGAGTATATCACAGTGTTCACACTCCCACCCACTGTCCTGCCTCCTCTCCCACACACATATATATTCAGAGGCTCGAGCTTGCTTTTGATTAACAGAAAGGATCACGGGTGGCTGAGCCTGTATGCAGATACAACAGCTGCAGCCCGTGAGCATGAAGCAGTGGCATGGTGGGTGTCTGTAACCTGGCTGCGGATCAATAAAGATCATGTGCTGAAAGGGTCACTTCCACCCTGAGTAACCTCAGTGTCTGGTATTTGTTGAATTTCAGCAGTTTTGTCCATCCTTGTGGACAGGCACAAAGCTGGCAGCTGTGGCTGGGTAAGATGTGCTGACTGTTGGCACTGAAGTCAAAAAGCGTAAGAAACATTTGCATTGGGCAGCTCCTGCCTTCAATTTACCTGTTGTGCTAAGCAAGAGCATATGGGAATACAAGCAATGAGTTACTGAATTGGATCAGACTATTAGCTACATCCCTGCCTATTCCCTTTCTTACCCATTAATGGACTTTTCAGTTAGGATTTTGTCAAACTTCCTTTAAGAATCAAAGCATATCTGAAAGTATGTCAGAGAGACTCTGAATTCTTACTGTAGTGTTGTAACCAAGACTGTGTATTTATGTGTCTGTGCAGGACAGGTTCTTACAGAGATCTGCTTTCTCTACCTGTTGCTGAGGCTTGGTGAGGTGTCCTGTCCAGCTGTTCACTGTGAATGTAATTCAGTTTTGCTAGAAGCAGTTTGCGGGCACCATACTCATTGAGATAGCGAGCATACTCCTCAGCTACGCTCGTCCGCAGATACTCCACCTGCAGGAAACAGAGGCTTGAATTGATCAGGAACATGGCATCAGTGGGAACTCTTGGACTGGTTTAAAGATGCTAAGAAATACAGTGTTGTAAAGGAGTGCATGTACTTTTATGTAAGAACTTAAAACATTAGTACCAGGAAGATATTTATTTCCTCCCCCCTTCAAATGCAACACTGGAAGAGCCAGATGGGACAAGAGATGGCAGCGGCAGCACAGCCTGTCCCAAGAGAACAGGATATTCTCTGGAGCTGGCCAAGCTCCAGTATCACCACCCTGCCAGATGTTCATGCCTGCTCCAGAATTTCTACTGGCATCAAAGGACAAGAGGCTGGGAGGTAAGAGATCAAAAGTAGAAAATACATCCAACTAAAGCTGGGAAAAATTTGACTCATTATCATCTAGTTTACCTGAGTCTGAAGAGAATTATTTTCTTCCTTCATGTTGTCAATGAGCTTTAACAAATGTTGATTCTCTTGCTTTAACATAGTTATCTCATCTTTCTCCTTTTCCTGCAGTGCAAGTATCTTCTGGGTGCACTCCTCGGACACAGTTGTAACCATCCCCTTCAGGGGCTCTAGGGCACGAATTATCTCCTTCTGATGAGCTAAAGAAAGCAGATGTGAGTTCTCACAATGAGCAATGATGCCTGAGTTTTACTTAGCTGGGCTGTTGGATATTCAACCCCAAAACCGTGCTGGTAGGAAGTGGGGCTGAACATGGAGCTTTTGCTGCTTGGCCTGGTGAGTGCCTAAGGACTGGGAGTAGTATCTTTTGGGATTATATCCCCCTGTTTAATCCAGCTGTGCATATCAATGTGGATTCTGAATAATCTGACTTGGAGGTTTTTTCCCCCTCAATAAAACCTGGTGTTAGTGTTCATGTACAAATACTATGCAACAGATTTTGCATTTTAAAAGTTAAAATGCAAACATAAATCTAAGAACAGGAACTACTTTTCTTATTATACTTGGGTGTGAATTTCCTTCCCAAGCTATAACTGTACCGAAGGTTTTGAAAACTCTTTTGCTATGATACTTGTATGAGGACAAGAGATGGCAAAAAATTAAAGCATTGGCCAAAAATGAAAGCATTGGCACAGGGACTCTGCCACTGTGCTGTTTAGTTGCTCAGTGTGACTGTGCTAAAACTTCAGCAAACTTGTTTTGAGGCGTAGTTTGATGTGTTTCACAACTGAATCCTGACCACAAGCAAGGCCCTTTAAGTACAACAGTATTTTTAACTGTCGCTGCCTAGAATATCACAACTTCGAGCACAACTCATTGGCTGCCAAACTGATGACTTTGTAGGGTGGACACTGGCCAGTGCCATCTGAGAACATTAGCGCTCTGATGACTCTCATAACTCTCCCTATGCCAAGAAAGGACAGACATTCTGCCACTTGGGAAGAATTCAGGCTGTGGTGCAGCTCATTGCACATACAGAATTGCTGGATGGACCCAGCAGCCTTAGCACCACAAAGGTGTCAATGTGAAGGCCCTGTGGACATAGCAACCTGAGTATTATTTTAATCAAGAAATAGATTCAGCTGGGGATAACATCACTGAAGTGGAGACCTACTCTGTCATTCAGCTTTGTCTTAGCCTTTATCTCAGATCAAGGTAAAAACTGTTGGGATTTGATGGCTCTCTCCTTCACAGTGCTACTGTCCAAATTCTGCTTAGTACCTTCACATTCATGTGGATTTACTCCAGAAACGATGTTGTAAAGCCTCAGTGCTGGCTCAGCATAACCTTAATACTGCAAGGAGCTACAGCTGCAGTTTTATGTCCAGTTCTGGCAGAAGACAAACAGTTGCAAGCAGCCAGTACAGGCTGCACATCCCTGTTCCCATCAGAGGTAGCCACCTTCTCTGGTCTGCATGCCCAGCTACCACCTTACTGCTTCAAACATCATGCTGCCAAAACGATACAGCTAAATATACAGTGTAAGCAGTGCAGTTTTAGGACAACATTTAAAAATACCTTTATTTTCAACTGGATTATTCCAACTGAGCAGAGAATATGTTGTAATGCTAGCATTTAAGGGGAGAACCTGTTCTGGCAGTGGGTGCAGTGGTGAACACCTTAAATATGTCATATAGGCTAAGCTAGCACAGGATATATGACTAGGGCAGAAAAACCAGAGTGAGACAAAGCTGCTAAATCAGACTACAAAGATAATAGCCAGTTGACTGAGAAATACAATGCTGTGATATAGAGAAGGCTTAGTTTCAGTTTCAAGAGGAGCTAAAATACTACAGGTAGAGTATGTGGAGTGATGAGACATCTCCTTAAGCAAACTGTCCCATTTATCAGCTCCAAAGCTGCACCTTAACACTGCAAGCACTGTAGTGAGGGACTATAAACAGAACATAAAAATCTGATATTAGAAGCCCTCAGAATGGCCACATGTCTCAGATTTTGAAGAAGCTGATTTTCTTAAGCACAATCAGACATAATTTAAGAATAAAAATAAGTACTTAGGAGTACAGTTCTACAAAACAGTATATTTCTTTATTTTTTCTCTTTCTTTTGCACTCTTTCTGCTCTCAGATGTTTGCTTTTGTCTCCTCCCTAGCACAGACACTTTTGAGAGCAATTCAACTCACTAAGCCAACAGGAAACTTTGCAGCTCTTGGTCTTTGGTTTTCCTGCTGGATGAGCTGACTCAGCTCATAGAGGTGTCCAGTAAGCAGCAGAGCTGGTGCAGTCTGAGCAGTGGGCGAGCACCATCAGGACTGGGAAGTGGGACCTTCTTGTGTCTGTGGCCATGAGTTGTTGGGCTGGATTAGATCACTGCTTTCTGGCTGGGCAGGTAAGCTGTTGTCTGGGCTAGGCAGGGAGGAGGAGGCCTGGAAATTACAGATAATTCCCAATAGCCTTAGCTAAAAGGGCATGGATGTCATGCAGGCCTCATTAGCAATGTAAAACCTGTAATTAGGAAAATGAGTTTGTCCTCAATATACAGAAAGGTGGGAGGATCTCAACCTCAACTTAAAAAAAAAAATAAAATATTTCATTTGTTTTATTTTTAGAGCTTCAAGTACACTTGCTACCATGGCATATTTGTCCACTGGCATTCCGTTGCTTCCCAAAGAAAAGTTTACTAAAGAGTTCTGGAAGGAAACTGATTTTAAAAAAATGTTTATATACAGCGATTAAAATTGACTTATTAACCTGGTTGAAGGATACTGTGCAAAGAAAGACTTTCGTCTATAATGAGGGACTATGACTAGGTAGCCCAGGTAACGTGTTATAGGATAAATAACATATATCCTTTAAGAGTCTGTCCCAGTAGACAACTGTTGACATTTGATAGCTGCTTGGTGCTCAGTGTGAAATGAGCTCCTGGTTACAGTCTATTTCTAGCCTTCTGTCATTGTTTACAAAGTACTGGTATCACTGTGGTATCTGAGTGCCAAGCAAAGTTTAAAGCACACCAAGAATGGCCAGGGAACAGCCAGTTCAGCTCACTGCCCTGCCTTGCTTCAGGAGAAATTCAAGCCTCATGTTAACAGAGCAAGTGCATCCAAATGTACTAGTACGATACACTCCACTGCAAATGTGATTGTCCCAGAAAAACCTTGAGACGCTGCTGTTGTCTGAACTGTGTATGTGGTAAAGATTTAAAAAATCTGAAAGTCTTAAATCTAAATCTAAAATACTGTTGGAAAAAAACAACCATCCTCCAAGAACTTCATCTTATATATGAAGGAAATAGACCAGAAAGGTAGTTTTACCAGTTGACATCTATTTTGGCTGTTTATCCTATATATGTATTCAACACAGCTAAGCTCTGTGAGAACATGTCTCCATTAGTGTATTTTCCCCACAGGTCAAAGTCCAGAAGCTTACCCAAAGTAACTTCATATTCATTCTTTATAGCTGACAGCAAGGGCTTGTAGGTCTTGAAGTTGTCTATGAAGAATTCAAAGGTCTCTCTGTAGGGCTAAGAGAAGAAAGCGAGCTTGAGAAAATATTCAGTGGCACATTTTTCAGATTTCAGGTAGTTGTTTTGCCCAATATAAATGGCATCTAATGACAGTGAGAATTAGTATGAAAATACTGCTACCACATTTTATTTTGTCTCTCCATCTTCGATTTGCCATCCCAAATATGTGATATGAAGGTAGAGTTCTCTCCCCTGTTGACAGGCCCCACAGCACAATGGAGAGCAAGGAAACATTTTAGTGGCCAAAGAGAAACTTTGAGCAAGTCTGGCAGGGCACAGCTCCAAAATGAAAACGATACTGTTCAGACAGAGCTGACTAGAACTTGAGTTACAATATGGATGTTAAAGATACGTTACAAGATCATATTGCTGCTTTTGTTGCCTGTTTTGTTAAATGAAATGGCAAGCTCTGCAGAGCACAGAGCGTCTCTCTGCAGGTGTTGTCCTTCTTGGCAGAGTAAAACCTGTTCAGAGAGGATAGTCAAACTCCTGTGTTGTATCTGGGCCATGGGAGGACTTCATTAGCAATAGATAATGTTCTCACTAAGTGTGCCTCCCTACTAAATACCATTAAACATGTCAGGTAAGACAGTAAAAAATATTTTAAATCCATAAGCACAGTTATGAGATGTCTATTTTCTCTTGCCATTAGTTACTCTTTGTTTCCCTCCATTCTCTTCCATCTACCACTTTTTTCCCCGTCACTACAGAATTCCTTTGGAAATGAGAATTTGAATTAAGCTGTGCGAAGAAAATTTAATCCAAACTTCCCAGTCTGCATAAATGCTCTAATTGCAAGGTATTACAAAAACACCCACTCCTATTCTGTGTTTTGAATTGAAGTGGTGGTTCTCAACATCTCCATGAGGTGTATCCTCAAACACTCACAACAGACCTTCCAGGATCAGACCCATTAGAAGCTGTGAATTTTGGAGATCCTGATTAGGCTCAGGCAAGACCTAGATGAGAAAGCCCTTTTTTGTCACATGCAGAAACCTAACTTCAGAAATTAGAGGTTTTGCAGTGAAAATTTGGGAACCTACACACTTGCTGCTTTATAGGTTTACACAGGAATCTGCAGGAGTGTAGTGACTAAATTCTGTTTCACATCTATTTTAGTTTACCACATCTTTTTGAAGACTAGGGCTTTGATTTGAAAGTGGAAACAGTTACAGAAGATGTGGAGTACACAAGGAGACTTGAACAACTCTATGCCTGGGAAGATCATGGAACAGATCCTCCTAGAAGCTATGCTGAGGCACATGGAGGACAGGGAGATGATTCGAGACAGCCAGCACGGCTTCACCAAGAGTAAGTCTTGCCTGATCAACCTAGTGGCCTTCTATGATGGAGTGATTACCTCAGTTGACTAGGGAAAGAGATAAGGATGTCATCTATCTGGAGTTTTGTAAGGCCTTTGACATGGTCCCCCCCAACATCTTTCTCTCTAAATTGGAGAGAGATGGATTTGATGGATGGATTGTTTGGTGGATGAGGAATTGGTTGGATGGTCACATCCAGAGGGTAGTGGTCAATGGCTCAATGTCCAGAGGGAGATCATCTAGAGACATTTAAGGTCAAGTTGGAGGGGGCTCTGAGCAAGGCCTGTAGTTGAAGATGTCTCTGCTTTAAAGATGCCCCTTTACAGGTCCCTTCCAACCCAAACTATTCTATGTTTCTATATAAAGCCAACGTACAAATGAACTACTTCTTGTGCAAGTTTACTAATGTAAGTTGCAAACCCACTCATCCAATACTACCCACAGGTGCCTGCTCTTCTCATCTACTCATCTAATTTTTCCTTTGGATGACCACTTTAAGTAATCCATCTCAGCATGTACTTTCAAGTGAAAAATCTCCATGTATCAGACCTGTAACTTCAGTTCCTGGGAGTTGTCTTTAGTCAGATCAAGAGACTGCAGCTCTTCCTTTAAGTAGGACTCCAGTACCTCCAAGTACCGTGGCTTTGGAACAGTGAGAATGTCCTGTTTATTGCTGCAGAGACACAGGAAAAGAACGGACGCATGGACTTGTGTGTGTCATATAAGTAAGAATGAACTCATAATAAATCAGCTGAAGGATCTTGGTTTTCTTCCCACTGCCCATTGCTTCACAGCAGGACCTTTTCTTTTTACTGTAGTATATACGTATTCTGTCAAAGCATACATGGGATGATTTAAAATTCCTTGATGGAACAGGAATCTATTCAAGACATTCTGCTATTACTACTCAGTTTAAGAACTTCATAATGCTTTTTGGCCTAAATAGCCAGGTGAGGGTGTTCTCCGTGTCAGAAAAGAATAAATACTAATTATGTTATTTGAAATTGGTCAAGGAAAACAGCCATTAGAAAAAAAGAACTTGTAATGTAGTACATCTCCTGAGGTTCTAGGTTCCTCAGGAGGCTTTAGGCCAAATGTCCCTTTGCTCGATGTTATCATCCATATTTCATATTAAAACCAGCTAGAATTAAAACTAAAAAGCCTAACTATCCTTATTATATCATCCACAAGTGTGTCCTGCAGTCTCTCAGAGCCCTGAGTGCACCAACAGGCTCTGCATCCTCTTCCCCTACCCCTGGGGGTTTGGGTGTCTGTGTTCAAGGGCAGCTGGGATCTCACAGGGCGACAGCAAGGAAACCAGGGAGAGTAGCTGCCCAGCAGAGCGCAATGCCACAGGACCTGAATGAGAAGAGCAGAGCAGGTCCTTTGCTGGTAGCCGGGTCATCCATAGTTCAGTGGTGGTCAGGCAAGTCTGCAATGATGAGTAAGGTCTGATATCAAGCTGGGATGTTAAGTCAGGTCAGTGAGGTGTGAGACAGATGTGGCTACACCATAGCTCCAGCAAGAACCAAAGGTGAGGGAGCCTGAGTGAAGGCTTCTCACAGATGTGCCATATCGGAACCAGTCTTGAGACCAGGCACCCAAATGCTGGACAGGAGAAAAGCTTGCAGAGCCTGCTGGTGTACCTGTGGCCCTGACAGCATTCTGTGTAATGCTGGTCAATGCATCATTAAATGATAGCATTTTATGGTAACGTTTATACTATGCATGACTCGCTATTATGTAAATACTTGACATTTACAGAGCTACTAGTCAGAGCCAACAATGTCTGCTCTGTCGTGCTGAACTCCTGTGGGGTAACCCAACATCACTGATCTCACTAACACTGGAAGAGGTTCTGCTCTCTAAGGTCTTAGTTTTCAAAAACTGCTTCCAGCAGTCTTGGTGACCAACCAGTAGTACAGGCTGAGCTTACCCAGGCCGTCTCTCCTCTGGGGCGCAGCAGGGTTTGTGATTCTTCAGGGCAGTCTGCCCAGGTGCATATGCAGGCCACGTGGACCAGGGGCCTCGAGCAGAAAGCTGAAAAGATTGAAAGACAAAAAAATGTTTTTGCTGTATCTGAGCACTACAATCTCACAACAAAGAGCCAAAATCCAGAATCAATACAATTGCCTATGAAAGACAAGACCATACTCTGAAACTTTTTTCAGCCAGGACTAACCATGCCTAAAAACAAGTAAAATTATTTTGTTCTTTGAAGAAATAATCTTCCCAGACTGGTAGCATTTGTTAAACCCATCTGGACGATCTCCTGGTAGCTACTGTTCATGCTGTCTAGATTACATGACTGTGGGAAAGTGTTCACATCTCTGGGTGAAAAATGGTTTCTTGGTCTACACCAGGACTACTGAAAAATAAAGCATCACACAACCAAATCAGAATTTTGCATTTATCCAAGTGAAACACAAAATGACAGGTTTTGTTTTAGGTCTTGTTTCCACTGGGGAGTTTTGCACTAGGGTGTGCCCTAGGAAGGGCGCATTGAGCCATGTTAACTCATACAGATTATGAGTTTTAAATGCAGGTTGGTGACTCTACACACACAGCTGGATTTGCATCTGTGAAGATAAGGTGTGAGGAACAGATTTAGGTCTGAGGAACAGTAAAAAAGAATGTGATAAATTAATTTTCCTTCAGAAACTGCAAGCTCTTCTGAAAGCAAAATCTTCTTGTTAATTTTAAGAGTGTTCATTTCTATCAAGGAACTTTCTCAGTGTTTCTTTGTGGGGAAAAAAGGCAGCTATGCTAGATTGCTCGACTTTATCTTATTACAACCAAATAATTAACATGCGACTGTCCAATACAAATCCCTCTCTATTCTGTCTGTAAAATCTACAAAAAATTAATCATGGGAAAACAGGAGAGTTTGACTTTCAAACCCCAAACTTCAGACTGACAGAGCCTTGAAATTGTTAATCATAAAGCCTCAGAGGTTTAAATGTCCTAATTTCAGTGCGAGAAGCAGGAAGATTACATTGGGGAAACAATACGATTCCAATTTACTGAGAGTTGGAAATCCTTTGTACAATGAGGAAAGCGCTTACAGAATGTCCCAGCTCTAGGGACAAAATAATACTTTAAGTTCTTGTGCTAATGTAGCACACACATCTTGTTATAGAAGTGGGACATTCCTGAAATACAACCAAAATGCTAATAAAAAACCCCTCCAAAATGAATAACATATGCCTTTTATATTCTTTAACCTCCCATTAGTTTGTTCATATTTATGTTCCTGGAGTTTATTTTCTCATAATTTGGATCTAGATTTTTCTCATGCTTGTTTATTTTTTTTACCAAGACTGATAAATACCAGGGAGCAGATGTTCCTGTAGGATGCTCTTAGCCTATGGTTAAACAGCACGTGGTCATGTGGTTTCTTTTTTTTAAACTATATGGGTCAAAATCTGGCTTCAGTGTTTGGCATGTATGTCCACTCAAAATGTGGCGGCCAAGAACAACATTTATATTCCTCTCCTCTTTCCCCTACCCTTAGAAATGCAGTAATTAATTCACAAAGATGCCATCTGAATCTGAAATTCAAGAGTTAGCAGCAACATATAGATTATATATATATATACACACACATACATACGTATATATGTATATAAAGATTAAAATTATTAGAACTTGCTTGATTTCCTAATACTTTGAGATGGTCCCTAGGCTTGCAGCAAGTTTCGAAGTTGACCAAGTTAGCTAAAATTTGGATGTTTCCCTGGAATTCTTCAACTCACCGGAGTCTTCTGTTTCTTGGACAGGATGCATTTCAGACTGTTGATACGTGCTTGGCAATCTGGAGTCTCAGAGGAAGATTCAGGAGCAGTTCTGTGCAACGGCAAGAAAAAAACACTTCCAAATATACAGAATTAACTAAATATACAGTGGAGATTGAGAGTCTGGCTCATGTATGTCTAAGGTAAAGAGCCAATTATAATGTGTCTGATGGATGAAAATATCCAACAGGATAATGTACAGGGAGGGGCTGATGGAATCATCCATGGTGCAGCTGACCTCCAGGATTTGCTATCTGATAACTGGCACAACATTTGGTGCTTTCCTCGCTGTCCCAACAAGAGCAACCAGGCTGAACCCTGTGGTGTGGCGCGCCTGAACGAATTGGTCTTTTGGAGCAGAGAGATTAGAAACAGAGGGAGAAAACCTGCTACCCATGGGTAAAGAACCATTATTTGGGGTCCCAAAAGTGTCTGCAAAGCCAGTTCTCTGGGTGGCTGCAGTGCTGTGGCACAGATGGCCTGGCAGCCAGTAGACCTGGCGAATCATGGAACAAACATAACCAGGGACTCACTTTCCTAGATGAGAGGCTGGCACGCCTAGGTGAAAGGTCTTTTAAAAAGGAAACATACAATTCTCTGCGTATTTTAGGGAAAATTAGGGTGACTGTGACATGGTAAAGAGATGGCACAACATGACAACATGCTCGGCTTGATGTCCGAGCATCAGCTTCAGCTGCCAACACGGCTTCATGCTGGGATGGCAGGCAGCTGTTGTACCTGCAGCAGATCGAGCTCTCCAACCACCCACTTTCTGGGGAGGTGTGCATTGGGCGAGCTGGACTAGCTTTTGGGAGTCCCCCAAGGGCCAGCACAGTGCTGGGGTGGGAGATCATGTCTGGTGGGCTGTTGGGTCTCCCACCCTAGTGTATAAATGGCCTCAAACTGCAGCTCTGTGAAATGTGGTAACAGTTCAGCACTGCTAGAAGGGGAGGTCCTGCTTCTCCCCCAACCACCACAGGCTTCTGATGCCGAGGTAGTGCTAGCTCTGCTGTACATTGTGCAATTCTGAGCTGTTTTAGTTTGCTATTCCAAGGGAAAACCTGCAGTTACCCTGTTTATACCAACTAAAACTGTAACATCCAAGTTCATCACTCAGTGGAGGAGTAATTCTGCAGCTGCCAGAGATGGGAGCCCCAAGCAGTTGGGTGAGATGGCCCAAGGAACCACACCTTTGGGTGAGATTCCCTGAGACACCGTGAGCTGATCCAGCAGCTTACTGCTCTTGAAAGCCATACCATGCCCTCCTCCTAGATGTAGCCTCTGTTTACCTTGGGCTGCTGCCACTGCTCATTAGACATTTTTATAAGCTACTCTATTCAGCAGGAAAGTAACCCAGGGTCATCTTTTCATTTTGCTTAGTGATCAGCACACTGACATAGACAAGAGAAGATTGTACCTGGCACAACAGGCTTTCATGGTACTGTTCCACCTGCATGAGGAAGCCATGGAAGCTTGTGCTGTGTGCCTGACAACAGGGGTGGTATGGAGAAGCAGCAGCAACTGGGAACTGTGCCTGAGAAGATCAAACTGTGCTGGCCAGGGATACTCCAGGACCAAGGAGCAGGATCATAGAATCATAAAATCACTTGGGTTGGAAAAGATCTTTAAGATCATCAAGTCCAATGAATATGAAGTGGCCTATGGTCAGTATTGACAAGTGTTTTGAAAGTCTCCAATACATAACAGGCTATTAAACATATAATAACTCCTGTTTTAGACTCTGAAGGGCACTTTTTATGCATTTAAACACAATAAGGTTTCTAGCTACTCAGAAATGCTTCTCATCTGCAGCTAAACTTGCAACCAGTTTGATACTCAAAGTACTGAGCATTCTCTGCTTCTGTTTGCTTGCATAAAAGCTGAGTGCCCTTACCACCACAGAGCATATGTCTCTTTTTTTCCCTGCAGGATGAGATCTTAAGATAACAGCACTCTTTACAGCCACAGCAGTCAGCTTGGAAGCCAGTACACTACCAGTTATGACAACTTTTCACTCACCTGACAAGAGCAGGGTCTCTGACTACAAGATCCCATGTTTGGAAACTGAAAAGTGCCTGTTCCCAGGTAACAACATTAAGCGAATTAAAAAAAAAGTGCCTGCAACTTTTCACATGAGCAAAAATGGTTGTTACTCGGGCTGTACAGACTGCCTGGATTTGAAACCGATGGCTTTTTCAGCATTGTGAAAGTCAGCAAACTTGAAGCAAGGAAAACTTGCTTGTCTGGTGAAAGGCACTTACCAGGAGTGCAAAACATGCAACTTCGACATAATCAAAGTTGCTTTTATGATATGTAAATTTTCTTGCATGGATGTAGACATTGCTGTCCAAACTGGGAGAGGCAGTGATAGCATGCTTTGAGACTACCTGCATCATACAGCTTTCAGATCTGAATACAAAAACCTATCCGTGGGTATAAATTAGGCCTTCACTGTGCCGGAGGGAGGCTCAAGACACACAGAGAAAAATAGGCTTGAAAAAAACACTCCAGAACTTTCCTTTTAAGGCAGCCCAGGCAGATGTGAGAGTTTCTAACAGGCCTTAATTACCCCGACCAAGACCCAAGACTGTCATCCCTGCACCCCCCTGCCAGTTGGTTCAGGAGCTCCACTGAAGCTCAGGCCTAGGCCTTCACACCCTGCCTGAGCTACTTTGTAGTTGTAACTATCGTCAGCCCTCTCTCCTGGATGTGCATGGACCTAGACCGTAGCATTGTCTCCAGTCTCATCTCTGAGCTGCTCACTCTGGACCAGGTTCATCACTTGGCCTTGTCTAGGAGGTGCTAGAAAACACCATCCCCTTCCAGGGAAGGAAAAGATAGGAGACCTCTCTGCTTTTCTAACTATTCTGAACTTTTTAGGTTAATGAAAACAAGGTATTGATAGTAGAGGCAGATGCTTTGATAAAGGAATGGTATGGAAAACAACTATTGAGGAGAGGCACTGCTTTCCAAATTATTAACTGTAGGTGGCTATAAACAGGAAAAATGGCAAAGTAAATGCTCAGGGAAGGAAAAGATAGGAGACCTCTCTGCTTTTCTAACTATTCTGAACTTTTTAGGTTAATGAAAACAAGGTATTGATAGTAGAGGCAGATGCTTTGATAAAGGAATGGTATGGAAAACAACTATTGAGGAGAGGCACTGCTTTCCAAATTATTAACTGTAGGTGGCTATAAACAGGAAAAATGGCAAAGTAAATGCTTCGGGAGCCACTCGGGGGGTTCCTTGCTCCACAGTGAGCGAGTGTGGCCCTCGCTACAGAAACGCCGTGCCCTCAAGCCCCCAGAGCAGCTTCTGAAAGCCTTCCCTGCTGTTTATTTACACTTCCATACAGGCTGGTGCGCTGAGCCGTGTTTTGCCACCTCTGCTCTGCTCTGACGCCTGCTCTGGGCGGCCAGGCCAGGGTGACAGCGCCCGCGGCTTCCCAGCTCCTACATATGGCAGGGCCGGGGAGGCCCT
>NW_010184620.1:7330-7578 GCF_000695765.1 Mesitornis unicolor | reverse complement strand
GTTGCCAATGTATTTATATAAACCCTTTTTAATGTCTTTAACAGCATTAGCTAGATTGATTTCCAGCTGCGCTTTAGCCCTTCTAATTTTCTCCCTGCACAGCTTCACAGTAGCCTTGTACTCCACCTGTGATGCCTGCCCTTTCTTCCAGAGATCATAAACTCTCTTTTTTTTCCTGAGCTCCAGCCAGAGCTCCCTGTTCAGCCAGGCAGGTCTTCTTCCCTGCCGGCTTGATTTCCGACTCACTG
>NW_010184620.1:0-6608 GCF_000695765.1 Mesitornis unicolor | reverse complement strand
TCTCTGATATCTCCTATATCATAGTTATCTCGATGCACAATAGCTTCCAGTTCCTCCTGCTTGTTGCCCATGCTGTGTGCATTGTTGTAGACACACTTCAGTCAGGCTAAAGGCCCTGCAACCTTTTCACAGGTAAAAGTCCTAATTTCTGCCAGGCCATATTCAGAGACTTCCAAGGTTACTAACCCATCAGTGACCCCTGCATCTTGGTTGCTATATGGAACTCCATCCCCTACCTCCACTGGGACAGTACTCCAAGTACAACTACTACTACTACACACATGTCGGCACTTCACCCACAGGCTCATCTCTAGTGAGCTGTGTTATATCCACTTCCCCCCCAATTCCTTTCAAATCTAGTTTTTAATTTTAGAATTAAAGAGTGGTTTGAGTTGGGGGGACTTTAAAGATCATCTATTCCAATTCCCCTGCTACGGACAGGGACACCTCGCATTAGACCAGGTTTCTCAAAGCTCGAATCAATTATTTATAGCTTTGACTTGGAAACATTACTTTCTTCTGCTCATTAACATAATTTCCTAAAATTACTCTATCTATAGAAATTTCAAAGTTATTTGCAAATTATGTCTTTTCCTCCTAAAATGTAACTAGTCTACATGATTGTAGAGAGAGAGCAAAAGTTAGTCACAAAGTCCAAGTCATGTACACCATGTACACGCCTGGATGCGATAGCTTTGACTTGGAAACATTACTTTCTTCTGCTCATTAACATAATTTCCTAAAATTACTCTATCTATAGAAATTTCAAAGTTATTTGCAAATTATGTCTTTTCCTCCTAAAATGTAACTAGTCTACATGATTGTAGAGAGAGAGCAAAAGTTAGTCACAAAGTCCAAGTCATGTACACCATGTACACGCCTGGATGCGTGAAACTCAGCACTGGGTGAGGTGGCAAGCACTGGAGGTGGCAAGCACTGGGCAGGTGGCAACCAACACTAAATCTGTATTTGGTGTTATCTGGATGCCTGAAGGAGTGTGAGATGAGGTGGAGGCCTCATGATCCCAGTTCCCCATTTCTTTCCACCACAAACAAAAGGAGGCATTACCTCTACCCATGCAGGTGTGAATTAACGGACTTTGTGACATTAACATAAGTGATAAGATTGTCTGTAGTCATCCCCACCCGCATGTATGCCCTGGTGATGTAATGCAGAAGTTTGAGTATAAATATCACCCACGGATAACTAAAGATAAGGGGAAACACTGCTGAAGACAAACACCCAAGGTGGTCTAATCCACTCAGGCACCCTCCTGTCTGCTGTCAAGTACATCAGGGAATAAAATCTCAATGCCATTGGGAATTTCATGCTAGAAATGGGGAATTACTTCTCCAGCCATGGAGTAATGAGAACCTACCCCCTTGCTGACCAAGGTAACTTCCGTGGGAGCCCTTACCTGTGGGACAGGATGAACTTGGAACCATACCAATGAACTGGACGGATTGATGAATTCGCTCCCTCTCCATCCCCACCACTTTGTGGGTAAGATTATTTACCTCAGCTAACACTGAGTGATATATTTCCTCCTCAGGTATATACTTCCTGAGTGAGGTATATACTTCCTGAGTACATTTTATATTTCTCCTCAGGTGCATTTCTAGGTTTCCCTGAGGTTTTGCTCCACTGTATTTCTGTTCGAACAGGCTTGTCTATTTGCCAGGCAGCCAGGCTTACTGTGGGCAAGTTGTTGTTTTTGTTGTTTTTAGTGTTTGTGTTTCATAGTGCATTATTGTTGGTATTATATTAGTTCTACAACCTTTAGTGTACCTGTAGCTTTTCAATTTATCACCAGCAATCGAAAAGAACTTGTAAATGTTGCTGCAAATAAACGACTACTATTTGTTTCCCGATTTGCGTCTGTTGCATATTTGGTGCTGGCCTCAAAAGACCAGATTTATTTCCCTGTTTTCACAACAATAAACTAGCAAAATCTGGAGAAACATGTCTGATGGCATACTGCAACTTCTTATTCTACCTCTTAAAAGTTCAATAGTAAGTGTCAGAAATTAAATTCCTGTTGAGAGTAATGAAAGCTAAGAGAATGAGGAACTGTTAAAAATTAAACCCCTGAAACTAAAATGAAGATCTGAGGTAGAAATGTCTAGCTGTTATAGATGATAGCAAACAATTAGTGTTACACGTGTATCAGAAGTGCAATATTATTTTTTTGCCTCAGTCTTCAATGGCAACCTTTCTCCTCACAGCTCTCAAGTTGATGGCCCACAAGACAGGGACCAGGCAGAAAAAGGTTCGTGACCATCTGAGGAACCTGAACATATCCAAGTCCATGGGACCTGATGAGATGCATCCCAGAGTCCTGAAGGAATTGGCTGATGTAGTCGCCAAGCCACTCTCCATGGTATTTGGAAAGGCATGGCAGTCAGGTGAAGTCTCTGGTGACTGGAAGAAAGGGAACATCACACTCATATTTAAGAAGGGTAGAAAGGAGGACCTTGGGAACTACTGACCTGTCAGCCTCACCTCTGTGCCTGGGAAGGTCATGGAACAGATCCTCCCAGAAGATCAGATAAGGCACATGGAGGACAGGGAGGTGAGTTGAGACAGCCAGCATGGCTTTACTAGGGGCAAGCCCTGCCTGATCAGCCTAGTGGCTTTCTACAATGAGCTAACTGTATCAGCAGACAAGGGAAGAGCTATGGATGTCATCTATCTGGATTTCTGCAAGGCCTTTGACACTATCCCCCACAACATCCTTCTCTCCAAGTTGGAGAGGTATGGATTTGATGGGTGGACTGTTCAGTGGATAAGGAATTGGCTGGATGGTCGCATCCAGAGGGCAGTGGTCAATGGCTTGATGTCCAGATGGAAGATGGTGATAAGTGGTGTCCCTCAAGGGTCTGTACTGGGACCAGTGCTGTTTAATATCTCCATTAATGATATTGACAGTGGGATTGAGTGAACTCTCAGCACGTTTGCTGACGATATCAAGCTGGGTGGTGAGGTTGATGTGCCAGAAGGATGGGATGCCATGCAGAGGGACCTGGACAAGCTGGAGAAGTGGGCCCAGGTGAACTTCATGAGGTTCAGCAAGGCCAAGTGCAGGATCCTGCACTTGGGTCAGAACAATCCTTGTTACCAATACAAGCTAGGAGATGATGTGCTGGAAAGCAGCCCTGAGGAAAAGGACTTGGAGGTACTGGTGGATGAGAAGCTGGACATGAGTCACCAATGTGCATCTGCAGCCCAGAAGGCAAACCGCATCCTAGGCTGCATCAAAAGAAGTGTGGCCAGGAGACTGAAACCTGAAAGGTACCTACAAGAAATCTGGGGAAGAGCTGTTCACTAAGGCATGTAGTGATAGGATGAGGGGTAATGGTTTTAAACTAGAAAAGGGCAGATTTAGGTTGGATATTAGGAAAACGTTCTTCACCATAAGGGTGGTAGATCGCTGAAACAAGTTGCCCAGAGAGGTGGTGGAGGCGCCATCCCTGGAGATATTCAAGTTCAGGCTTGATGGGGCTCTGAGCAACCTGATCTAGTAACATTGTCTCTGCTGACTGCAGGGAGGTTGGACTAAAGGTCCCTTTCAACCCAATACATTCTGTGTTTCTATGATCTTTTTTCTACCTGCTTCTGCATAAAGTGTATAGGTATGTTCTTTGACAATATCTCAAGAGTACATGCTTCTATTGACTTCGTATAACACAAGAGAGAAATTTACAGACTGTGAACTTCAAGTATTGTTATTCCTCTAAACAGCAGATGTCACTAAACTTTTTATATTCACCATAGAAAGTAATTACATTTCATTCACTATTCTCCATTGAAACAGGACTATGGAAGTAGAGAGAATATTATTTATACTGTGTAGGAGACCTATATCACTTTCTGATTACCACAATACCTTTCACAAACACTAGTCCTATATTATTTTTATTTCAATATCTTGTACTCTCAATTTTTACTTTTCACTTCTTAATTAGAGAAAGCCTGTCACTCTAATGCAGTGAGTAGATTTATTATTCTAAAAGGATGATATTCAAATTATTTAATCTGAATAATACTTGTAAATTCCTAATAATTATCAATAAGAAAGTGGTACTGCAGTTAAATGAAAACAATCCTAACACAATAGTATAACACTCAAGATGCTACTCAAGATTCTCATTCACATCTTAGCCAAAGATGCAGTAAAACCTGGAAGGGTAAGGACAATGGAAAGGAAAGGTAAGAAATCTCAGAATGAGAAACTCTGGGTTTTACCCAGAAAGTAAAAGAACTTTTAAAAGTAGGTTTAGGCTTATTTTCTTACAAAATATTATCCTAAAAATGGCACATTTCCTTCCTGCTATTTTTGTATAAAATGCATACTCCTTAGCAAGGATATCTCAAGTCTTTCCTTCATGACGCCAAATCATCTTTCCATTCTGTCTGTCCAGGAACCCAGCTCCATGCTCAGCCTCACTCCTTACTAAAAATGACTGGACAAATGCCTGGAGAGTTATCACCATCGCCCATCTGTAAACTACTCCTGCAGCTTCCTCCCCTCAGATATTCTGATTATAGAGCTTCTATCTTAGTGATTTTCAGTCATGTTATTATTCAAACATTAAGGTTCTTGAATGAGGAAAGCTGACCATTTCATTACAACAAGGATGTGGATTATATCGATGCAATTCTTTATAGTTAGTTAATACTGCAAAATATTTAATTTACAAATTAACTTGGATACCATGCTAATACTTACAAATACAATACAGAGTCAGTTGATCAGAATGAAGAAGTTACCTTCTAATAGTAAATCTAACCTCTGACTGCTATCTGAAAGATGAGAACAGAAAGCAAAATACACTTCTAGCTACTGTGAAAAATAATAGATTTGCAGCTTCTCCTGTGTTAGCAGTTATTGGTGAATTCTATAACCACATATATTTTTATTACAACAGTTTGTTGTCAATATGGACACTGCAATTTTTAAAAATAACTAGGTCCACAAAATAATTCTGTAATAACATGCCATGCAGTTTATCTATTACTATCTTTAATTTAACTTTTCATTTTAAATCCTAATCATAGGAAAGATGACATACTGAAATCTCAGAGGTCTGAAATAATTGTGATGTTTTCCCCATTTTAGGGGAATACCTAAAAGATGATATTTAAATGCAAGCTGAATAGGGAGCACTGGGGAAAATTCATCATAAAATGAAAATATCAACCTCTTTGAAAACTTTAAGAGACACTTCAAAACATTAATATAAAGAATTATCTTTGGCTGATCATACTGGATCACCCCTAATACCATTCAGCTGATAGATAAACTGTGTATTGGCTAGATAAAAGATGAAAACTAAAGGACATTTTAATTAAATAAGATGGAATGTTATAACTGCCTTGTAAAAAGAAAATTCAGTCATGGAAAGAAAAAGTTAATTTCTCTTTATTTGTTTCATATGAAGAAAAAATTTTCTATTACAAATGGAGAAACAGCAGAATCTAATAACCTATGCTAAACTGGCCTCTGGGAATTATTAATTACTAATATTACCCTCACAATGACCACAGTTAAACAACAACTTTATTTTGTACTTGTGTTAATAGATGCCTTGATAATTTAATAACTAAAAAGAGGATATCATAGAGATAACTGGTGCAGGAAATTCCCATTGGCAAACAAGATCTGCCTAATAGCAGCTGAATAAAGTAATGTGTTATTCTTAAAAAAAAAAAAAAAAAAGACACCAGAACTGGCAGTTCTGTCACTAATGTGCTAATCATTGAGTTAATAGAATCGTATGTGTAGTCTACCGCTTACTTATGTAACACAGTAACACCAAAAAGTCACAACTCAAATATATATGTCATAGAATCACAGAATCGTAGAATGTATGGGGTTGGAAGGGACCTTTAAAGATCATCTAGTCCAACGGCCCTGCAGTAAGCAGGGATGATGTTACTAGATCAGGTTGCTACCTGATACATGTCCTACATGCTGCGATCACTGTCTTCTCTGGTAACAGAACTGCAATGAGCACAATTCAGGAACATATGAAAGATAACATGGTCTTATTGAGCTAGGATGACATGTTCAGATTTACAGTAAACAAAAATGTATTCAAACATTTCATACATGATACTCTGACCATACAAAGCCACGCATCTGTTACTACAAGCCTTCTGCAGCTAAATCTGAGACAGCTAATTTGTTTTAATAGATGACGGAGTGAATTTCAAATACCACACACAAGGGGAAGCAGTATCAACCTCTACAACAAATAGACAGAGTCCTCAAGGAAAAAAATGTATTCTTTTCCCTTTTAAAATCTTTTGTTATTCAGCCACACTAGAATCCAATAGATTAGGGAAACAGATAATAGATAACAAGGAAGCTCGCATTTTTTTCAGAAGCACCTCTTCATCATAGTTCACATTCACTTACATTACAGCATACCTAGAATTCAATAAAGTCTCCAATTTATTGTAATAAGTTTTAAGTAGACAATATTTGTAATATTTGTTGGTTGACGAAAAGCTTAACATGAGCCAGCAATGTGCATTTGCAGCCCAGAAGGCCAATTGCATCCTGTGCTGCATCAAATGAAGCGTGACCAGCAGGGCGAGGGAGG
>NW_010184619.1:0-53981 GCF_000695765.1 Mesitornis unicolor | reverse complement strand
TCAGACTTTTCCTCTTACTATAAGGATTCTGCAGAACATTCAGTATGCTCAAGATGGTATCGATTAGGAAGGCAAGTTTTGCATCATCTTGAACCACATACAGAGGAATGATTCCTTATTATTAAAATAACAGAGGTGTTTTCTGTTTCCCCCATAGAATTAAGCTTGTTCAGAACAATAGGAATTCAGAGGATGTCATGAGTAGAAGGGAAGCAAGCTGAACATCTCCATTTGATTATCTCTCAGTCCCCTGGGCACATAAAGCATTGCCTATGACTGATTTTATTTCCCTTCCAGACAAGTTAACTGCAAGTTCAACAGTAGTAAGCACTAATCCAAGAATCCCGTCTTTCCAGGGTTTTTTTTGGAATCTCCTCACCAGGGGTTTTTGTAGCTTGTTTTTTTCTACATCCTGATGAGCTTCATCTCAGCAGCCCAGAGCCAAAAACCTAATGGGCTGTTACAAAGTACAACTTCCAGACTGTCAAATACAGAGAACAACAGGGGATGGAAGGGAAGGGGAGGGGGGAGGGGGAATTGGCCACAAGCACTCAGGGATTTATGCAATTCCCAGTCCTGTGGGGCTCATTCTGGAGGAGCTTCTTGTTCACCAACCAAACCTGACTCAGAGAGGCATACTGGTTTGCTGTGGGTTTTTTCCAGCTGCTACAGTGTTTATAATTAACAGTTTTTTCATGCATCAGAACAAGGGCCTGATCCTTCAGGCTGTAAACACCAGCTGACAGATAAAGAGAAGTCAGTCAGCTATGGGAAATACCCATGAACAATAAATACTGCATGCCTGTCTAATCTCTTCCTCTTCAAAAAATCTCGATTTATTAGAAAAGCTGCTGGAACACGTATAATTTTCTTAGTACCAACAGATGGTCCCTTCCAACTTAAGCCACTAACAGCAAGAATTTCTCTAAACATCAGACAGAAAAAATTTGGCATTGTAATGATCAGCCAGAAAAACTCCTTCGGGCTCAGCAGCTACAGACCAAGTTGAACTGCTACTTTGAAGCCTACAAAGCTGTAAGGCTGATCCACCAGGACTTACAGTTAGCTTTAAGTAGACTAATTTGACAACTTTTGGGACCTAAAGAAAGAACATTGTACTAGGAAGGAGTTGATTCTTCTAGTTTGCACTAGTTTTAAGGTGCCTGAAAACTCCCAGTTGAATCCAGCAAGAGACTGCTCTCCGTCTTTCTGTACCCACTCCACATATTCTGCTCATGTTCTCTCTTGTTTACCTTTCATTGCCCCATCACGATGCTGAATAATGATGCCACACTGCACTGCTCTGCCTTAGGCACTCACTCACAGGTAGCATGTTTTACTACCAAGCAAGTGACCCACTCCCCTTCAGATGATTAATGACCAGAATCAGTCATCAGGACAGTAAATTTTAGAATTCACTATAGCAGGATTTTGAGCTCAAAACCAGGATGAAGACAGAGGCAGTTGAAACCATTAAAACAAAGGTCTGATAGACACTTCACAGCCCCCTGCCACAGCACCCCGCCACATCCTGTCTCAAGGCCCCTTCCTACACCTCCCTTTAACCAAGGGGAGAAAAAGGTTGGTGGGAAGCCACCCATAGACTCTAGACACAACTTGGAAACCTGCTTCTTACAGATCTGCTTCCCAAAGCACAGGAGAAAACAAACACCCAGCTCCCACCCTGACTCCAGGACAAGGCACTAGGGTCACACAGCCTCCAGGAAGCTGCTAGATCTCATATCACAGACATAGATTCTGTGTTCATGTATAGTCACTGCAACCAAACTGAACTTGGCAACCCTGGGCAGATCACCTCTTCTACAGCAGCTGAAAGACAATAACACCCCAGAGCAGGCAATTCCAGCCTCAATCTCCTACTCAGTGAGAGGTTTATTACAACTCAGACTCTTTACCGTGTAAGCAACAACTGCCTCATGCCCAAAAACAAAACAAACAAAAAAACCCCAGACAGGCTAAGCAGGAACACCCAAACCTTCTGCAAGCTTCAACTCATCAACTTCGTACCAACAATAACTAGCTGTGCTGTGTCTTTCACTACATCCTCCCTTCCTTTTCTGATAAATCTCCTCCTCAGAGCACCCTCCTTTCCCAAAGTGCTCTACTGGCAGCAACTGTTTCTGGTCTGCAGCATGGTCACAGCTGACAGAGATAATGGAGATGGGTTTCCTCCAGCTGTATGGACTTCACCTGCCAGCAAAGGGCAGAGAGCAAGCACCACCACACATCCCTCCCCACACTTTACAGGGTATATTTAAAAATAAATGGTTTGACTCTTGCTTGAATAACAATGAACAGTGCATTGCATCTCTCTAGGTTTTCTCAGGAGCTTAACTTCTATGAATACAGCTGATGCTAGTAAAGGCTTATGAATCATAGAATCATTTGGTTGGAAAACCAAATTAGGTAGGTAAGTGTTACATCTCCATCATAAAACTAGGCAGCAGAGAGACAGAAAAGTCTATTTTTCAGCCCTATTGTTCAGTGCTTCATTTTGTCAGACAGCTGGCCCAGTTTTTCTATCTTATTGCCTAAAGACATTCACATAATGAATAAAGGAGCTTGGAAAGGAAAGGAACTGAAAATAAGGAGCCATTTCTGAAAATGCGGCTGTGTGTGATTTGCCAAAGGTCACACAGTGTATCAGGAGAAAGAGCCCACAGGTCATCTCGGTTCCCAGTCCTCTGCTTCAATGCTTATACTGTACCTCATCAATAGGTTGGCTTAACGAACATGGCTTAACCCAAAATGTGGTTACGTTTAGAGGCTGTGTCTTTACCTAGAGTAATGGCATGCATACCTAGTGTTGACAAAGTGAAGTGCTTGCTATCCTCCTCCAGCTGATTTCAACTCCTGAGGTTTTTAATAAGATCATTAGCATTTTTTTACTCTCTCATATATAGTGTATATTTATTTCTTCATATAATATAAACAGAATATTGACAAAGCCCAGGGAATTATCAAGCAAACACAACAATGTTCAAAATCTACAGATTAAAAACAACTTATTTCATTAAAAAATCTGTCTCAATAGAGGATAAACATCATATAAAGTGTTGAGGGTTCATTTGGGCCATTCTTTCTTCATTTGACCAATTTTACCACTTTCCTTCAATTCATGCACAGTTTTTAAGAGCATAGTCAATCACAACTCCGATTACTGGAACCATTATAAAAATATTCACTGAAGGGATTTGACACATTATAATAAGCTGTGGGATCTTCACATTCAGGTCAATAAAGAATAAGATCACTACCAAAGGCTGACTTAGGGGGCTATTACTAAGCTTAAGAACTTAAGCAGTTCTGCCTCAGCAATAAGACTGAATCTTATGAAGAAAAAGTATTGGCAGCTTTATGACCAGAATTAATTTCTAAGAGTATCCTTCATGAGAGAAGTGCTAGTTGTGTTTCAGCTTGATACTTCAGAGCTAATTTCCATTTCATGAGTGCTGAGCAGCTCCTGAAAGATATGATTGGCTTTGGATAACCTGAATAGTGAAGGGAGCAAGCGCAGGGAATGAAAGAACTCAATATGGCCTGAGCTTTAATGGTGAAGGAAAACCATATGCTGCCTAAAACAGAACAGACAAAACTGAAGGCCAGCAAAGACCAAATTCTTAGCAGATGTGAATTATATGCAAGTTGTTTCTAACAAGTTCCCTGCCAGAATACCATATAACATGAAATCATGTAACCTGTAAATATACCAGTACCAACCAGCACATAGCTAGATCTTCTGTGTGGCCCATAAGTGCATCGCTAGGTAGACAGTAAGTAGAGATTTGATTTTTTGTTTCAGTTTTGGATGTATGAGAAGGGCTATGAAATTCCACAAACATTTTAGTACATTTAAAATGCTTAGCATGAAGTCATGAAGACACTGGCTTAGCTCTGGAAGTTGCATAGCTGTGCACTGCAGCATTGTGCCCAAGTTAAATAACCAGGGAAAAAACAGTATTATACTTAAATAAACATAATTCATTATAGTGTGTGTATCTCTAAGCTCCAAAAACTGAAGCAAAAGCCAGATGCATACAGTTATAATTCATGTTGGTCTATACTTGTATGGAATTTTTTGTCTTTTTTTCTTTCCATGCAGCTTTATAAATTTACTAAATTAACCAGAAGAGTCCATTGGGTAGTTAAGTCTTACAGTTGATGACATCAAGACCCAGAGAGAGGGTTTGAAAATTAGTCAAAGCAACCTTAAATTTCCAAATGTACAACTTTTGGCTCAGCTTGTTGGTCCTTCTCACCTTTCCCCATCACCCACAGCACTGCATCCAGCATCCCATCAGCAGGTGCTTCCCATGTGCCCTCAAGACGATGGACATCAAGTCCAAAGAAATGCTGGAAAGCGGATATGTGGCATTTAAAAAGAAAAGTGGAGGTTTTGGCAATTTTCATGTTATCAGACAACTCTGTTTTCAGACTATTGCAGGACCTCAGCTCATGAATTGAGAGCTAATGGATGGGAATGAATATCCAATCACTTGCTGTGCAGATGCCAGCATCCAGGGAATCGAGAGTTATTCTGTTCAATAGTTACTTGATCACATACATCCAGTTATCACCACCATCAGAGGATTAACTCAGTCAACACAATGATGGTTGGAAGTTTCACTGTATCAGTTTGTCTCATTATGATGTCCATACAAGATACTCATCTGAATTTCGGATAGTGGAAAACGCTCTTTCCCATGTCCTTGTTGACCTGATAGGAAAAAAATGAAGGTCATCCTAATGTCAATTATTTATATATAGTGTCTCATTTTTGTAACTTTATTTAGCAACAAAAGGGTTAAGCAACTTTTAGAGGTAAGTAGTAGATAAAATTACAATGAAAATGGACCCTAATCAGGATCATCATCCCTTTTTTTCTGTTTGCTTTATAAGCCATATTTTTTTAATTCCTTTTCTTTTTTTTTGGAAAGGTGATTGCCATTCAATTTATGCTCTTTTATAATCTCTTTAGAACATCTCACAGCAGTTCTTATTATAAGTTGAGTTTTTTATGTCAGTGTAATGTCATTTCTTCTTGAACTCTTCATTTAGCTGTTTGCTGACATGCTACTAACAGCCATTCTCCGTTCCGATAACTGCAGCCTAAAAGAAACTGGATCCTGTTTTTAGGTAAAGAAGAACATTCATAAATCCTCTTGACAGAAATTAATGTAAGATTTGGAAGGCTCAGGATCAGACCATGAAATACCATGGGAGACACCTTTTATTCCCCTAATTTTACAGACTTTTGTTTCTGGTTAATCCCGTACCACAATGGTGTCCCACACGTGGTTTGTCAAGTAACTCTCACTAAAGACAAGCAATTAAAGACAAGGTGCTGCTGCCATCCTGGGGTCTACATGCAAGGATACTGTGAGGAATGCCATCTTCTGGAAAATCAAGTCTTTTTCTTGGGATTAGGTCCTCCATTTAGCTATTCAAACCTGGCGGCCCATGCTTCTGCCTAAAAACCTTCCAATTTGCACAGACATGGAGAAAATATAGAGTCTTTCAATGTTCCAGGAGATCTTGGTTAAAAAAAATGTGATTTTTTTTTCTATTTTTTCTCCTTCTTTGAGATTTGCTCTATTACAGCACGTTTTAAAAATTACATTCTTTATTTTCCTTCTTTTATACTGAACACCTGACATTTGTCTTATTGATTGACACTTTTTTTCAGCCTCACACCTGTCATTTTTTCCTCTACAGTTAATATGTCACATTTACTGAGGTCCCCAGTTTCAGACCACGGCCAAATACATAACCAGATAGTTGCTTCCTTAAATAACAACATTGCAGGGGGGGGGAAAAAAATAAATTACAAATTTACCCTTACAAACACAGTCTTTTACAGAGGGTATGTTGAATCTGTTGTACGATGCATTACCTAAGCTTTTGCCTGCAGATTGTGAAGGTCTTGTGGTCGCTGTTAGTCACCCACAGGCTGGAAGTGCTGGTTTCTCTCCCAGACCCATGAGTAGACAGCATATTTTGATAACTTTTGACAACTTTTGACTGAGCCCGAGTAGGAAAGGGTGTTTTATCTCTTCTCAGCTGCTCTTTTTCAGATCTTTTCTTTTTCATTGTCATGCAGGGAAGTCAAACTCCTGTGCTGTGAAATTGCAAACTGTTTCCATGGAGATGATTAATATGTTCATAAATCAACAATAATTCATTCACTGCAGGACCACAGAGGGTGAAACGTTGGTTGTGAAAAGAATAAAATGCTTTTAAAACCAGGTATTTTTCCTTCTAATCATAATCCAAATAAAGAAAACAATGAAAAACAAGTGAAAGGCAAATGGACATATATTTTACATTATTGTCTCCTCTGTATGGTGTCCAAGTGTTATCCCAGCAGATGTCCTAAGATACTTTTAGCTGGTAGACTTAGAAGATGCTAATGAATCATCAAACTTTTCAATATCTAAAAGGTGACACAAGTTTGTTCAATGATAATTAAGGCATGCAGCTAGTGTATTATTATAATAATAATTATTATGATTTATATAGTTCGACCATGTGATAGGCATTTTCATGCAGATAATATGCAATAATCATCACTAAAGGTCAATATTATGTCTTAAATAACAGCACAGGTACAAGAATAATCTTCTATATTATGGAACTGTAGTATCTCAAAGGTTAACTTGTGGCAGCTCTTGGCAAACACTGACTTCTGATGGACACCGGTGCAGACAATCGTAACATTAGCTAATATTGAACTTTGCTAAAGAATTTAATGGAAACTGGTGAAGCTGTCAACCATTTTGAACAGTTCTATTTTTAAATTAAGTCATAGTTTTACTTAAGACTCAAACATAAATATATATACAAGACGAAATATATTGAATTTTCACTGTATTGACCCAAAATTAATCAAAACCTATTAACAGGAATGTGTAGAAAGCCAATGTTCATATTAGCACATAGTCATTAAAGTGGAAAAAGAAGTGCTCTGTAATGCCTCTGAGAGCTTTCACAGAAACTATACCTTTTTAACTGCATCGCCCGTTAATGAATGTTTTTCTACCAAAGCTGTGTTTATAAAATTCAGCTAACCGTCCTGGGATGTGATAGACAAGTAGAGCTTTTCCACTTTCTTAATATAGCCCTCTTAGCTAATGTCAGTGCTGTAAAGACTCACTTCAAAGCAAACGAGGAGAGATGAAGGGCTAGATCTGGAAGATGAAAATATTCATTCCAGTCTAGACTCTCCAAAGAAGCAGAAGCAATTAATTTTAATTAGATTAATTAAAAGTAATTTGAAATTCAAAATTTTGCAATGCAGCTCTGTCACTCTGATTCATCATGACTAGTCACCTGGATTTAACCTAGTTAACCTCAGTGATTTCAGATGCTTTGGCAAAGATACAAAAGCTGGGACTTAAATGGTAGAAAAAGTCACTTGGGCATCTAATTTTTAGATGACAAACAGAATCACAGTATGAGCTCACACAGGTCCATTTTCCTCTCTGGGTCTGCAAAAACAAGTCATGGTGCCCCACCATAGAAGGTTCAATGAAGACACTCCATTTAGGCCAACATAAGACAAATCCCATTCCTTATCAGAAGAAAAGGCCCAAACCAACACCTCAGGGCTTATGGATTCAACTGCTAAATCCTTCTGCTTTCTGTAGGCCTGAAAGATTTTTTGAAAAGTCTGGTCCTAAGTTTACAAACTAGGACTTACAGAGGAGAACTATGAGATATACGGTAAGTATTGTGTCGGTATGTTTTGTACATTGTAATATATGATTCTGGAGTTCTAAGGAGTGGTTTACAAAGTTTACTGGAAGTCTGCCATTTAACTTCTATAGGAAGAACCTCTACAGAAATTTTCAAAAAATATTGACACTATACAGAGCTACAGCAGTGTAGGATTTCACTCCCATTTGATCAAATGGAGATTTTTACAAAGGTAAAAACATTCTGGAGTTGTAAGTGTCTTTACTCTAATAGCATATATATAAATATTTTGATAGTATTTGAGCAATGTAATAAAATTGAAATATATTCCTATTTGAAACTTCCATCTGTTTCTTTTAAATAACTTATTTCATTAGAGATCAAGGCATACAGGTAGAAGAGAGAGTTTGCACCTAGAAAACTTCTTCCTAGCACCGAAAGCAGATTTTTCTATTTCCAAATCTGTTTTGATGATCCTCTATAGCGTTCGTAGCACTGACATACAGCTGCCCGTTAACATGTACTGCAGAGATTCAGGAAATAGTTGTAATGGTGATGATAGGAATAAATTCAATAGTGCCTCAAAGTCAGAGAGGGTAACAGATGCGCTGGCTCCAGCACTCATCCTGCTGCAGTGGACTGGGGCCAGGGAGACTCCTGCTCTGCCTGTGTGTGTTCAACCGTGAGGTTTGGACCAGTCCCCAAAACACGACTGCTGCTCCTGGCGAGCTGATGAAAGGAAAATCCAACCCCCGGGCACCAGATGCAGCTAAATGCTGGGACGGGTAACCCATCTGCAGAGCACAGCGAGCTGGCTGTGCCTTCTCTCTCGCTTCAGGAGCAGGGAACAACCTGAAAACAAGAGTTTACAAAACACAGACCAAAGGGATTTGTACCAGTGGTGTGTTGATTTATGAGCATCCCACATCTACTGTACATACAGGTAAACAGGGGTTCTGGATGCACAGAATTTGGAAACAAGGTCCAATGGAGATGATTTATGTTATGTTCTGTTATGGTTGGACTCGATGATCTTAAAGGTCTTTTCCAACTACATGATTTTATGATTTATGAAATACCATAGATTTCTGGTTTTTAAAATTTTCTAAAAATATGTTTTGAATTTCTCTCCACCTAGAACTTCACCTTCAGTTCAGCCTGTCAAATTTCCTATTTTAGATTATCCTATACCTGAAAGATACGGGTGAATCTGCCCTTTGTCCTAGGGTCACATTCCTAAAAACTTCCATTTGGGTGTAACACTGGGTAATGAGGATATACTGACTAATAACTAGCCCTTATTAAGAAACATTAAAACTGTTCATGACCTTCTAACACTCGGTTTACGAATGACTAAAGGTCCTTAGCTCCAGACCTCACCGGATTTAGGGCTGCAGTTGAGGCACGGTGCAGGGTTGATAGCACAGCCACAGGCACTACGGGTGTAAACTGCAAATGAAAATCCAATTCTTGGCAATGCTCAGCTGCTGTGGGGATAAGGACCACATAACTACCTCAGCTAATCAATAGCACTGAATTAATAGAAATAAGTGCTATTTCTGCAAGTAATTGTTTTCAGGTTCAGGCCTGAGTTATCTACTGCTGTGAGGAAAAAACACAGGACCTCTGAGCTGCTGAAACCAGATGTTAGCAGCAAACTGAAGTGCAGCTGTTGAGAAATTTTGTCCTAGGCTAGATTACTACTTAATTTTACAGCTCTGTACTTTTCTCAGTGAACTGGGACTCCAGCTCCTGGGATGTTTCGTAACTCAAGTCTTTATCTTTAAATTGTACTCTCACAGCAATGAGTGACTTCTGGTAAGTCTTTCTTGCTAGGCATGTTTTCTAAAATCTCCTGGTTCTGCCTAAACCTGACTTCTATTACTAAATTTTGGTGGTGGTGGTGGTGGTTTCCTCACCCCATCTCCCTTGTTTGTATTAAAGGCCAGCATGTAGACAACAAACAAATTCAGCTTTAATGGCCTGTAAAATTTGGCTTTCCTGAAGAAAGGCAAGGACATTGTTTAACCATTTCAGAAAAACAGAAGGGCATCTGATTCAGTGCTTTTCCTTTAGCTTGTAAGAAACCAAGATTTAGTTTAAAAGCCTCAAAACAGATTAATTTCTGCTGCAATAATGTATTAATAATTCATTGATCAAAGCAGTTTACCATCATTACTTTCCTAAACCTGTTTCAAGGCTTCATCCAGAGTCCATCGACTTTAATGAAATGTTAGAAATTTTAAGAATTTTCAATTTTCTACAAGGCACGATATCCACAGAATATTTACATATAAATGGTTCTTCCTGCTTTGGAAAGAGCCAATAAATATCACTATCGAGCAGAAGGTCCTCTGCTTTCCATATCCCAAGGAAAGTCAGAAAGAATGGTCTGGCTTGGCGTCAGAGGACTTGGAAATAATATCTTCTTATCTACCTTCAGCCCTATAGGTAAGGGCAATACAGACTCCACCCTTGAGCTCCGAGGAAACGACATTCAGTAATTTCAGTTTAATATTAGAACACTAGATTCTCTAAAAAGAACTAAACTTATAAAATAGACCCCAAAATGCTGACTGACTACTCCCTCAAAGTTGTATGTGATCTGAGGGAAGCAGAAAATGTCATTTCTAGTCTGTAGAGGGTGTTATCCCAGAGTTGGGCACAGTAGCCCCCTGCCTAAAAAGATTTTTAAGTGGTCCTTTCTGAAGGACTGTCTGCATGAGTTTTGTGTGGCATGTACAGGGCTGAATTCCCTGCTTAAGTTCTTCACCAAATCTTAATAAAACCCATGAGGAAAAAAAAAAGTAAGTTTTAAAGTTTTTTTTATTTTTAAATCTAATGTAATATTCCACCTCCTTTCTAGTCCTGTTTCATTCAGGTAGATGGCATCTGTGAGCCTCCTCCAAAGTAAAATACATTTAGCAATGTACAAAATGAAATTCATACTTTTCTATTAGTATGTTCAGTATTTAGTGAGCTGTGAAGGATTTGTTATCTAGAGAGAGAATTTTAGGTCTAATTACCTCCACCAAGAGGAAAATGGGCCCCTAGAGGTATAAACCAAAGCAAACAGCAAATATATTTATTATAACCTATCATCCAATAATATCACCAGCACAATGAGATTTGGTGCTGTGATGACATAATATAATTTCAAACAGATGCCTGAACAACTAGAAAAGGCAGTTCCTATCAAACTACACAGCAGCTTTTAAAACATATTTACTGATAAGGACAAACTGTCTGTGTATAAAACAAGGAGCTCATAGTCTGCTGCTTCTTACATATTTTATTTATAGACTCACCAATTTGCCAGTTAACCACACAATCTGTCTTAGAAATGTAGGCAGTTTAATAAAACTGCTGTTCGCTCATAGTTCATTTTGCTCACTAAAATTCCTTGAATTGCACAAAGGTCCCTTCAGCTCACAAAATTGGACACTTCATGACTGATGACCACAATGACTACATACTGCTCACCTCAAATGTGCAGAGAAAATAATTGTTATTCATTTTTATGATATAGGGATTTTTTCCCCCTCTCTTTAAGTGTTATCACCTAATGTGTTTTAAAAATAGGTAATTTTAGTAATGGAAAGACTGATGATCTCCTGTCCAAGAACTGATATTGAAATGCACTTAATACTCACAAGTTCCACAGAGACCAAAGGGAATTAAGGGTATCTGTCAGCCTTAGATCTGGGGCCTGGGTCTGATATAATCATCCTCTCTGATGGCTTTTAAAAGACTAAATGAGACTGTGCTAAAAAATGCAATCTTTTTAATCAATGTTTCTCAAGTTTCAATGCAGTTGTGCATATTCTTTCATTTGAAGTTATAAGGAAGAGGATGAAGACACTATTTAACAGTGGCAGCACTTACTGTACCTCCAGGAGTCATTGAGGCCCCATAGCTACTGCAGCAGATTAAATTAAATCAAAGGAGAAGACTGACATTCAAAATGTGAAACAAATTCATTCTGCCGCCAGAAGCAGTGGGAGGACCATGATTAACAGGAGTGGTTTTCTGTTTTGTGCTACCACCCCCAAAAGTTTGCAGTTCAATCCTAGACATAGCTATTTTTCTCTAAAAATTCCCAGCAACTGTATTGCTCTGCAGTGGATGAGTTGTCTCCATCAAATTCCAGGAAGAAATTTACCTGTAAAAAACATGCCTTGGATTTTTTTTTTCCTACAAATCTTTACAAAATAGCTGAATTCCCCCAAAATCAGCAGTTGGAACAGAAAATGAAAATAATATATGGGGGCCAAACTGGGTCTCAGAGACCACAGGCCAGTCCAGAATAAAAATATGATGGTTATATCATGAACCACATGAAGCAGCTACAGAGAGCAGTCATTCACATAAATATTCTGGATATGATTTATTATTATTTTGAAGGCATTATTCAGGCTGGCAAAGCCACACTTTGTAGAAAAGAGGAGAAGGAGAAGGAGAAGGAGAAGGAGAAGGAGAAGGAGAAGGAGAAGGAGAAGGAGAAGGAGAAGGAGAAGGAGAAGGAGAAGGAGAAGGAGGAGAGGGAGAGGGACTCAAGAAAAATCTCAAGAAAATAAGATACTTTCAACACCAAAGTATTAAAAAACAAAAATCAAACTGAGTCAATAAGTACTATCCATGCCATTCTTATTAATTAAAAAATACCTATCACAAGATTCTATTACTTGTTTGCACCATCCTTACTTCATTAGTACTAGTTGGAAATAATTATGACTGATATGTGAAATATTTAATTAAAATATTTATCTGCTTCTATTGTTGTGTTTCTGGACTGCTGAGTGCAGTGTTTTCAGGACTGCAATGCTATTCTGGACCCTCTATAAGACTCCACAACACACTCTGTCTTTGTTCATTATAAAACAGAGTCTTACCAATCAGGAAGAAATCTAAATCTTAGCCTTTACCTTCCCCTTCAAGAAATTAATACTCAGAGAATTGGTACGCTTTTGCCCTGATTCCTGGGGATTTGAGATGCAGACAGTGGGTCAGGCATCCCTCTCTCCCTCCCACAGTTCTCCTTCTCTTCCATTTGAGCTCTGTGACTCTAGCAGTATTTGACCCTACTCTTATACTAGTATTTCCAAGACAGATTGGAAATATTCACAAGTATTTTAATAAAAATATTGTTGCCTCATTGCACAGCCCAAGGGAGCCAGTTTGACCAAAGAGAGAGGCATTTTGGAAGTCACCACAGTCAAGATACTCTTCTTGAGCTGGGTGCCCTGTCAGCTAACGCCTGCAGATCTCTGAATCACAAAACTTTCAAGATTCATAGCAGCCTCACCCAGAACCACAGGAGAGAAAGCAAAACTGATGGATCAAATGTCAGGCTCTACTATTTTACAGCTTTCTTTTCCCCTTGGTGCTGTGAACTACTGACAGAAACAGTGAAAAATGGGTTCTGCTCCATTAACTCCCCGATCACTGCTGTACTTTGCTTGCTATTAGCAATGTCTGCTGTGAACGGCAGTAGTGCTGCCGAGGGGAAGGACAGCAATACCATATAGAATCATAGAAGCATTTGGTTGGAAAAGACCTTTAAGAGCATCAAGTCCAACCATAACCTGTCCATTACTAAACAACTCTCTAAGCATCTCATCTACCCCTCTTCTTAAAACCTCCAGGGATGGTGACTTAACCACTTCCCTGGGCAGCCCATTCCAGTGCCTGATAACCCTTTCTCCGAAGAAATTTTTCCTCATATCCAATCTAACCCGCCCCTGGTCGAACTTGAGGCCATTTCCTCTCATCCTATCACTTGTCACTTGGTATACGAGTGTTTTGCCATGCCCACCAACATGGGAGGCCTTTGCTGCAGAAAAGATGAAGTCTCCATCATTTCACAGCTGCACATCTGGTTGCAACAAAAGGCAACAGAGCCCAGATGAGAAAAGCCATCTGAGTTCGTGACCTTTGTGAATTATTTTGTCCTCAATTAAAAGACTCATTGTAGGCAGCAAACTGCTGTTTTCTCTACTAATGTCCCACTAGCCATCTTATTTCATATTAATGCAATCTAGTGATTACCATATCCACACTCCTGTCTCCGATGTAATCACCAGCATTCATCATACTGGGTGTATTTTGTAAATTGCTCTTTAAGCCATTGTGTTATAGAACCAACAGCTTCATACAAAATTGTTTCTTTCTGTCAAAGCTGTACAGCCATACTATATAGCCTGGTCACAAGGCAGCACGAGGTTTCAGCATCTATCTTAGCCACAAAATGAATAGTCTGAGTTATCATGTGCAGCATGCCCAAACTGAGCCCTTTACAGACTGGTGAGGGTAAACTGCCTTTTATAATCTTATAAACTGGGAGGCTGAAATGATCGCCGCGGTTGTCAAGAGTTTTATATAGATTAAATCTCATCTATGATAGACTGGTAGCAAAGCTGAGTGTTTGTTTATGAGAAAAGAGCAACCATAAAGAGAGAATTGGCTTTCCTCACTCACCCCAAATCTCGTTTGAGAGAACTCTTCCTGGCAGTCCTGCGACAAAGCAAAAACACAAAAAATCAAGCAACAAACCAAAAAATGAACAAACAGAAATACACCAAAAATCAACAGTTTCTTCCTAATTTTGTCGTTCTTTATCAAATACCATGCTCCAGGAAGCATCATCATCTTCAGAATAAAATGGCTTCAAGCAGCATTAGGAATTGTTTTTGGTGAAAGAAACGCATATTCATTAATGGTGTGGTCCTGAGATGAATCTTTTCACTTTGTCTATAGGATGAAACAGTGTTTCGGAGGCTTTCTTAAGCCACCACGTTTTTTAAAAAATAGCTCATAGGGAAATAAAAATTAGGGCAGAGAATACCATTTGGACCACAAAACCCATCAGAATTATGTTGCTGGGGGTGGGAAAAGCCTGGGAATAGCCGTGCAGCCTGTGTGGCAAAGAGTCACACCCACAGAAGGTGCCGAAAGTCTTGTTGGCCAACCTTTTGCTTTGATCCAGCTCACTTCACATGGGCAATTACCTTTCTTTCTTCAGATAATTACTTGGGTAAGAATTAGGAATTAGCTTTCTATCCCTATCTGAAGGGATGTGTTGTAAATCAGGACGGGTCTAGCATTCAGCTGAAGGAAGGGGAGAGCTCTCTAGCTCGAATTCTCCATCACATGGTGGAGATCAAGAAAGGGTTTTCCAGTTAACACAAAATACTTAAAATACACGAAATCCCTTCCCCAGACTCATAGGATATTTTTTAATGTAAAGTTGTAGTTAGGTATTTTTTGTTAAAGGACTGGGAAATAGTCAAGTGGCCCAGATCCGTATCCCTCAGAAATCATTTAATGGCAGATAATCCAGGCAGATGCTGAACATACCTTTTCCAGAGGTAATGAAAGAAAACTAATGAAAGCAAAACTATAAAGATGAGAAGAACAGACTTCCAAAACACCATTCTCAATATACTTACCCTATAATATAACTTCTTGAAATCAAAGAAACAGTGACTTTTTTGACATAATTGACATCAGCCATCTGTAAATTCATGCCAAAAAAAGTCACTTTCCCCAGTAAGTTCACATTTGGATTATTTTTCCCTCATGTTAACTTTCAAATAAGCCTTACTCCCACATCTAGCCAAAGCCTTTACTCTGACATTGCCTTCAGATGCTCTAGCTGTTAGTAATAATAAGGACAAGTGAGAAATTATTAAAAGAGATTTATTGAAAGTGACTGAATGCTCCAGGGTACCATAGTAGGAGGTTCGATCCTCAGAACAATTTTATACAGTATATTGAGGTTGTTTAGACTTTCAACTTAAAAATTTTAAAGTTTCTCCTCATTCAGAGCTATTTTGACACAGCTTCAAAGCAGAGCCATCTCAAAGCAGTGTTGAAGGAAAAATGGAAGTATTTTACAATGACGGCTCTAATACCCGAACTGAACCTAAAAGTTGTCAAATAAATTAATAGTGATCTAGCAATTCTGGTAGTGAATCTTCTAATGTACAAATGTCCTAAGGTATTTAGCCTACTTTTTTAGTACAATGTTTGTGCAAGATGAATGTAGAAAATGCTCACCTGTTCTACCAGTTTGTGTGACACTTGACTATAACTGAATCCACTCAGTAACAGTTAACTACGTTACATGCTAAAAACATTTAAAAATATGATTATTCAACTTAATTAATTTATTTAATGTTTGTAACAAACCAATATCTGTATTCACCAAGATGTACTTATATTGGTTTTTATTTTTTTAAGCATTTTCTTTAGATTTCCTTCTGCAAGTTGTAGAATTGCATAGAAAGCAGGAAGATGAACTACTATTTACACTATGTGATACTGTAAGAATATGAGATTTATCAAGAGAACTGTATGATGAGAGATAATGTGGCGAAAAAGTTCACCTGTGCCTGGGGACTGCCCAGTGGTCCTGGCTTCTGCAGGAATCTCTGCTCCACTTATCTGGATGAATTCCTAGCTCCAAGGGGTGAGGTGGAAAATGATGGAAAGGAGATAGAGAGAGCCTTCATTCATAGAGGAAAATCCGTGCACCTCATGGAAAATATTTTTTTACTCCAGAAGTGAAGAATAGAAGTTAACTCTCAACACTATTGTTTTTTAACACTATTTACATTGATAATATAAGAATGTAATGGTTCACAAAATAGAACAAATATAGTGGCATAATAAGTAGATGGAATGTGACTGGATTTCTTAAAAAGAAAAAAGATTACAGCAGAAAAGAGCTGTAGAAAAGTTTCACATTTCATAACCTTTTTGTTTGTTTTTAGATCAGACAAAATGTTGTGCTCATATTGTGATTTTTCATTTCACGTGGTGATGTGCTCAGAGGGGGAAAAAAAACCATTTCAGAACAAAACTATCCAGACTTCCCTTTCAATAATGATTAACTGGATTTTTTTTTCTCCTGCAAAACAATATTTCAGCTTAATTAACATATTATTCTTGAGATTTTCCAGTTGATCAGCAACATTTTTTCCCCCCAGCAATAAAATAAATTCTGACCCATCTCAAACAAGCTGCATGTAATGAAAAATTTGGTTTCTGTTGATTCGATTCTCTTTTGTCTTTTTCTGTTTTCAAAAGCTCACTCTCACAAAAGTAAAATTTTGAAGGTTGATTTTCTCTCTTTTGAATTTGCTCTAAGTTATGCTTTTACCTGCCCCACGTCCCCCTCCCCTCCACTGCTTGTTACAATCCAGCTAATTTGGGCATACTTCTGATTTTCCTGGAGTTTTATTTATCCCCAGCAATACATGACACTTCTTCTGGCTGATCATTCCACTGCTTTTTCAAGGGTATTTCCTCACTGCATTTAAGAATTGCTCGTCTACCAAAGGATATAAGGAAAAGCTAACACATTGCACACCTCTCTGCAATTTCCATAGGATGATTTGGAGTTTAATCAGGAAAAAATGTGATCTCTGGGCTTTGAAGTAAAAATGCAAAGAATGAAATGCCATAACTTGTATGAGACTGGGACACTCAACACAAGCTGAGTGCAACTGTCCCTGGGCAGGACAGGTTGCAGAGGTGATGCCATTCTCTTGCTAAACTTCTCCAGGAAAGGCTTTGTGGACCACATTGAACACTGGATCTGACAACAAGCAGCTTCACCCATCGCTACAGCAAAATAAATTTTCATTTGCAAACTCACTCAACTTCAGCAAATGAGAATCTAAACAAATTCTTTTTCTCCTCCAAGTGTTTCTGGGTTACCACACTGAATTGATTTCTGTTACAAAAGACCACTCCTGTCTTGCTCTTCTATACTTAAGTAGTGCTCTACTCTGTAGCTTCCATCATGTTGAACAAATTATATTGATTCCTCCCTTTTTTTGTGTGGATCACTAATCAATAAAATCTAAGTAAAATAAAATCAGACCTCTTAATCTCTGTCCTTGCATGGCAATAGCACTGTAGAAAGAAAATAGCTATAGTAATCGTAGTTCAAGAAATTAATTTATGTGTGATTTCTTTCTGCACGTGAAAAAAACAGAATATTCTCTCAAAGTTAAATCTTCAGAAATATCAGGAAGCAGATACCACCTTAGTTTTTCTTATCCTTCCTGCTTTCTTCTTCTCTCCTCAAACCCTGCAAGGGATCCCTTCGACAAGGCCAGTATTATGGGATGCTACGTGGAAGCTGGCTCTGCTTCCAGGCCAATGAGATCTAAAGCACTGGGCAAAGCTAGAGATCCCACTGGATTTGCTTGCTCCTTAGTTATGTCAGAGACTCTGTGTAGCCTAAACACAGCCTCATCAGCTCTCATGGTGGGAGAAATATGCCTACTCTGAAGGAACTCCAAGTTTCTGGGTAGACTCATGCTACTTCTGCAGACCAAACTCATCTTCTTGCAGGGCTGCGATATGGCCAATGCCTCACAAGAGCATCCAGCTCTGAGCCATAGGTCTCACAAAAAATTGTATTATAAGTATGAACTCCACAAAAAAAATGCCAATCAAATTTGAAGCATCTCCCAAACCTAAATTGTATAGCTGGATGGGATATTCAACGGATAACCTTCATCCTCAAGTCCTGCTTGGTCAATCTGTGCCTCAATTTCTGCTCTAAATTACTCTTCCTCAACGATGCGAGCAGTGGTAGGAATGGAGATCAAGTGCTGCATGTGAAAAATAGAATATTGCTGTATGGAACACGCGTTATTTTTGAAATGGTCATGTGATGTGTGTTATAATTTCCTAACATTGAGCAAATTTCAGGCATTTGTTTTTCTGGGTTTTTGCTTTGGGACATTTGGATGATAAACTTGAAAGCCAATGAGCAGATGGGGGTAATCCTTGCATTCATTCAACTATAGAAGGACCACTTATGTTTGGACAGCTGGGAACTACTTTGGGGGAGTTTGATTTGCGAAATGCAGAGCAGGATCACTATCACTTTGGCTACACAATTTCAACATCTTGCGAATGCATCACCAGTGATGGGATTTTGCAATCAACATTTATTGCATTGGTTTGTAACTGAATGGTTACAGACCCAGGGCTTTGTGTTTGGATGAAGTGAAGACTTTTCATTAATTTATGGCAGAGAAGGGTGAACTGCAGCACGAGCTGATAGGGGAAGAGGAATGGATCTGCCCAAGCGAGTGTATTTTTTTGTGTGCAGTTTAATTGGAAAGTATTTCTTTTGCTTAGTTTGAAAGGGGAAATGTTTAGTACATCTCTTAGGGCCTAGATGTGCCAATAACGATAGCTGACAACGTCAGCTGTAATGCTGTGGCCTCAACACAGCCAGGTTGAAGCAGAGACAGTAAGATTTCTCTGCTGTGACTGAGTAGAAGAGAGTGCTTACAGCAGGGACAGAGATTGAATAGAAATGCATTTTCAATTATTTGAAAGATCAATTCATTTGGTCTGTGGGGTTAAACACATTCAGAAGCATTTATTGCTAAAATTTACCAAACTGGTCGTGTGTGGTTGCAAGGGACACAGCCACTGCAACTGCAGGCCAGGCATCAGATGAGGTTATCCACCCCCTTTCAAAGGAGATGCACACCTTGTTCCTCTCTCATCTACACTGGGAAAAATGTGAACACCTGAAAAACTTACCTCAGTAGGAATGAAAAAATGTCACAACTGGGAAGAAAAAATCCAGAGAATCTGCAAAGCAGTGGGAATTACGTATTCAGAAAGCAAAGCACATCTGTCTTTCCTGACATCACTAGTCCAAGCAGACAGGGAGGAATGACAATGCCAAGGGGTGTAAGTCCAAAGCAGAATGCTCCTCCAGTCCCCTCACTGTTGAGCAAGGAGGGGAGAAGCAGGAGGACAGCACTTGATTTGGGATGCAAAGAAAAATGCAAGAAAAATGCTTACAGCTAAGTTTGTACCAAAGGCTTGGCTGGGCACTCTTTCAGTATGGCAAAGAGGTTCAGGTGTCCTCCTGGGCTTTTTGTTGGCTCTCTCATGTGGAATTTAACACCAGATCAAAGTTTACAACATTAAACACAAAGTAAAATGTGTAAGGATGTTGGGACTGCCACAACACCCTAAGCATTGCTGCTACACAAATGCCCCTGCATTTCTTACCTGAACATTTCCTATGAGCACATAAAAAAAATAAAGTTCTCACCCACTGAAAAAAATTCGAAAAATATAAATGCTAACTTAACTCCAAAGCATGCCATTTAAATGCAGGCTTGTCTTTTGTTGGAAATTGAGTGGTTGTTTCTAAATTGGGTAAATTATTAATTGGTATGCTTGTTTCTCTCTGTGTCAGTACTAGAAACGGTAAAATGCTAAATGATGGCTACCCAACATAATTTACACATATATTAATTAACAAGGGTAACATTTTAAACAATTTGCACCAGGGAAAGATTAGTTGAAATGTTTGGAAATTTATGTCAGAAAGCACTCTTACTTCCAAAGCAACAGGAGAAGAAAATCTTTGCAATTATAATCTGTTAAAGAGTGTCTGTTACTTGGATTCTGTTCCAGGACTGCACTAGATTTAATGCAACTACAAATCAGTTCCTGGGGTTTGACATCCAATATAAATTTTGTTATATCAAGACTTTGGGGACTTTGCAGCAAGCTATTGTAAGAAGCTTTTAGGATTATTTGGACGTTTTGAAATTCGTTCTTACCTTCCGACTGTGTTCAAGTGAAATAGGCCGAGGGAGACGGATTGCTGAAAGCTCCTGGTGTTTGTTGGGTTCATGTGGACATTTTCCCAGCAGAGAAAATTCTCCCAGTGCTTGTCACTCAATTCCCATAGCTCTGAGCTCTAAAATCACCGAAGCTCACAGGAGGAAAGTCAGTAACGCCACAGCCACCAATTTTCTTTGACACAATTTTTTTTTGCGCATGGAATGCTTTTCTTCCAAAAAGGAGTCAAAGTGTTTCCTCCAGACATCTCAGAGCCCGGGTGAGGTCTGGACCTCACAGCTGCAGCTCTTCTAGAAAAACCAGCAGCCCAATAAATCCTAATCCGTCTCTAGGCACTCGATTTTCCTTAATTTTGTGGGTCAAACCAGAGAATTTGGTTTATTGAATTTTACTATTAGAAAAATTTGTCAAATTGAAGTTGAAAACTTACAGAAATCCTTTTGCTTTTATCAAAAAAAAACCCCAAGAAAACAAAAACAAACCAACAACAACAACAACAAAAACCAAACAGACAAAATAAACCAAGCACAAATCAGCCATGCTAATGTCTTACTCCTTTAGAGCTGGCCTTTTTTCGGACCTTCATGATCTCCTGCAGACACACACGTGCAATCCTGGGAGCGGAGGAGTTCCTAATCTTCAGCTTTACTCACTTCCAGGCATGATCTCTAAAAGAGGAAGGGTTCAGTACGTGCCTGAGCCACAGCTTGGAGAGCACAACTGTGGTCCGCTGTGGTACAATATTAACTTCTTTTTTTAATAAAGCCTGTTGAGATAACATTTTAAAATGGATTTTAATGAGACAAATGAAATCTCTTTGGGCTGTATTTTACTTCAGTCTAAAACAAAATTATTCTACAATAATTTACTGAAGTGACCCTCTGCAAACAATATTACCTGAAATAACTGCAGTTCATTATCTTTATAATAACAACATATAAAATTCAGTGCTGCTTAAAATTCATTTGAACAGCCTGGCCTTGTGTTAATAATAGGATGTGAAACCAATGTTTTGGGACTCTCAGCAGAAAAATGACTTATTTATAAAGCACTTTTTATCTCTTAACTGACACTGAATCGGTCTAGATCACATGCTACTAAAGCATAAGAAATGAAGGATGGAGCCAGAGTTCCTCTCTAGGTGTGCCAACTGAACAGTCTTTTATTCAGAAAATAAAGTCACTGCATGAGTACAGTACACAACCCAAAAACCACAACAATGGCCTAGACTTTATTTTTTTTATTTTTAAATTTTTTTTAGAAACTTTATCTGAAAGGTCTTGTCTTTGGCCAGGCATGCTACACTTTCCATGAAGGAAAAGCCACTTTCTATGTAAATAAATCCAGGTGAGCATCTTGGGAGCACTGCAGCTCTACCAAGCTGTAACAACTGGAGCTTCAGGAGATGGAAGGCATCTACCTTTCTTTTGGAAATTTTAATAGCTTATTTAGACATACTTGTTATCATTGATACTGTGAGTGTCAGAACAGCACAGTTAGTGATCTCAGAATGAAGGGAAAAAAGCCCACACAGAACCTGAAGCAGTTTTCAGCTGTATTTGAAAAAGGTGGAGACAATGAAGTTTTTCCCTTACCTGGTGAGGGATGATATTTCAAGCATTTGATCCAGGGGAAGAATGCATCTGCTTGAAAATATAGCAGCCTGCTAGGCTTGTTATACAAGCAAGGTTGTTTTCTTCGGTGATTTTGAGAGCAAACTTTCCCCATCGAATGCTGATGACAAACAGTCTCCATACTTTGACATCTGCTGCATGAGCTGAGTTTGCTGAACTGAATCTGCTTATGTTTCCTCCAAACTGCCTTGATATTTGAACAAATGGGGAAAACAGTCTCTTCTCTGACTGTTTCAAGTATTTCATAAAGAGTATCATAACTGACAGGAGATGTGGTTTGTGAGTTAGAGAGGAAAATCTAGGACTGATGAATTAACACATTGCATTTGGTCAGCGATTGCCCCTATATAAATATGTTTGTACATATGGCACAGAGTGCCAGCACAAATCAGTTTACAGCTTTATCTCCACACCTTCCCCTTTTGCTACATAACAAAATAATTAAAAAATAAAAAATCAGGAGTTACACCGCTCATCTACAGCAGCTTTGGAGGGGACAGGGGGTTGGAGAAGTGGAGACACCACAAGGAGGTCACATTTGAGGAAGCCTCCCCACAGACATGACAGGACACAAGGTATGATGTTATCAGCTCACTCTTGCAATAGAAGGTTTTTTTCTGCTTTGTAAGTGGTTTTTGGTTTGGGTTGTAGGTTCCCTCCCCCCCCAATAATTTCTTTTTTTATTTTTTTGACAATTTTCACCTATCAGACTTCTATTTTGATCAAATCTGCTTCTTATTTCCCTGCTATACAGATTTAAGGCTCTTTCTTCCTTGAGATGTTCATCACAAGAGTCCAGCAGTGTGTGTGACATTCTACTTTTTTTTCTGCTTTTATAAGAGACTCCACATTGTCCCTGTTCTTTCTTTTTTTCCGTCTTCTCTTTGAGTTTGAGGTGCATTGCTATTATCTTCCTTTGGATAGTCTGTTAGGAATTTGACTCATCTTTTTTGTCAATCAGAAGGGATTGTGAAGGATTTCCTCTACAGCTGAGGCAGTATCTGGAGCCCAGATATTAGCTGAAGCCAGCTGGGTTGCGTACAACTGCCTGTCTCCTGTGCTTATGGATAGTGAATCCCCTCAACATGTTTTTTAATTACTGAAAAAATCATTTAAATACCAAACTATGCTGAAGAGACAAGAAGCCTGAGATAGTATAAAAAGATAGATATGTTATTTTTCTCCTTTTGGAAATGCATCCATTTCTCAAAGATGCTATTTTAAATGATATCTACTTCTCAATCACGTCAGACCACTCCAGAATATGCGGTGTCCCACCGCTCTCAATCTGCAAGGCAGGCAGGGCTTGTGGGGATGCTATGTTCCTTCATAGGGAGGATCTGCTCTGCAAGGGAGGAAAAGAGTTCTTTGGACCTTTGACACACCAGCAGAGAGAAATGGTTAAAAAAAAGTTAAGAAACATATTGCAAAATATGAGAGTACATTGCACAAAACCTGTTGCACCAGTTTCAGAAGCAAACAGGATGGCCACATCTCCTTGACTTATACCCAGCCACTTTCTGCTCAGTGCAGTGTTTTTTTATGAGGCCAAGAGCCAGAGGCATCGCCAGCTTTACCCTGGGAAGTTTGTGTCACAACGTAAATATTCTGTTAATGTAGTGCTTTTTAAACTGAATGTAGATTAGCACTGGGCATCCAGTCCAGGGTAAATCAATACAGCCCTGTTAGTCTATGTCAAAGGCAGTGATGGAAATTTGAAAAGGGCTCAATAATAAAGTTCTCTCTGAAAGACAAAGTTAGCCCTCAAAGGCAAAAGTTTCCAGGCAATTTCTTAAGATACGATTAAAGATGACGATGAAAAACTAACTTCATTAATTATTCAGGTAATAGAGTTGGCTTACAATTAAATAAGCTACACACATTCTGTAAATAGAAAAAAATAATTTGAAAATTCATTGTCGAATTCTGTTTTTCTGCTCAAGAGCAGGTTATGCTTAATCAGCATCTGAAATATTAAAATATATTTTTAAAATAAAAGAATACAAATACAAGATACTCATCTTTTCTATATCATATATCAGACTGAGCACTAAGAGAGCTATGCATTTAGAATCCAAATTCATTCTTCAAACAGAAATGGGGCTTAGACCAAACAAATTTATCAGCATTTTCATTCGGATGGCATTTGATTTTTATGAAAACTGTTTGGTTTGTAGGCTTATTTATAATATAACCCTAGACCTAGGCTAAGAGTATCTTCCAATATCTTCATCCTAAATCCTGCTGTGGCTCTGGCAGTGCTGTGTGACCTGTCCAGGTGTGCCATGCTCAGTGTTGATATCTTTCCTTCCATTTACCTGCATTTCTGTTACAAATGTTCATCCTCCATCATTTCAACATTTTATTCCTTTCAATCCCTCCTAAAGTCACTTGTCTCCTGCTCATCTTTTAGCCCCTTACATTGCTGCCCACAATATTTCTATCCACTAAACAAAATTATATGGCTATTAAAGTATGTAAATAATGCTATAGCTTTCTATTTCAATCTTCACATATTTTGCAGTCCCTAGTCTGCTTTGTTAAATAGCAGCACTGCCTTCCAGGTGTATATCCCACCACAGCTGCCCACCCTTCATCTGCACCAGCTTCTCAAACAGAGCCCCAGATAAGGATCATTCTTCCCTGTTCAGACACACTACAAGCATCTGAAGGAGCAGCCACCTCATATTGATGACAAATCTCCTCTTGCACCTAAGAATGTCAATTATTCAATACTTTAGTATTCAGTTATAAGCTCTGCCAAAAGCTTTACTTACAAAAGTGACAGAATTTGGCTTTTCTTCAACTCTACAAGAGGAAAAGACTAAAGACCACTTTTTGCTGATACAGTTATAAGAGTTTTGAGCATAATTAGAAAGCCCATGTGGCCAAAAGGATTTCGGAAACTTTAAAGGAACATTACCAGACCACACCTAAGCATTGGAGTAGCGAGCAATAAAAGCAAAATAATGGGTTTTTTTTTGCCTGTGCAAAAAATACAACACTCTTCTATATGTACATACTCATTTATTTTAATTCCAGTTTTAATAGTAGTACAACATTTTGCTCCTCAAACATGGTATTACCTTGGCTTGTAAAAACCTGAGCATAGGATGTTTGAAATCAGGTGGTTGCCATTGTCCCAAGGCAGGGATTTAATCTAATCCAGGTAGGGTTATATTTTATTGGAACAGACAAGGAGAGTTTATGTGCTCGGTTAACACATCTCTGGAATTTCCAATGAGGAGTCTCAACTTTATAAGCCATTCAGTTCCTGCCTGCGAAAGCATACCTGATCTGCCCTGAATTGGGAAAAGCTAACTGAGAAACCACAAATTAATTTAGCAGTTCTGAAAGTTCTATTAAGTGCTTTTTTAGGCCATATCTCTTGCCCTTTCTTTGCTTTCTGCAAAAAGGTGCATTATTCCTCCTCTCCAGCTCCACAGCACTCTGTTAATGAGATATCACCTTTTCAAGGTATTATAAAATAATCCAGTAGATCAATAAGAATATTGAGATGAACATCTGACAATCAAATTTAATGGTGTCTTTAGTGGGAAAAGACCTTGGTGTAGTTTTGAGGAAGAGCAATGATTGACACTACAATTTAAAGAGTGGCCAGGAACACCAGAGAAAATTCAGTTCTCAGTGCAGCCATTATTTGCCAACAGCTGCTATTGCTGGGTCACTTTGAGCTGTGGAAAGGAGACACCTTTCTCCAGCTTTCAGACATCATGTAGAAGTTGGTCCTTTTCTCCCATTACCTCTTCTGCAACATCAGTACTACACACCAGCTCCCTTTCTGATGAGAGCTGTTATAGTCACACAAATTATGCGATGTTAAAAAAGGCCAACCATATTACATACCCTCTGCAGGGCCATAACATCACGTTTGTATTCTGAGCACAATTACAAGTTTGAACAAGGTTATTGGGAGAAATCTGAATGGCACATTAACTTAATTTAATTGTTCTATCTCTTTGGAAAATCAGGTGCTTGGTTTTTTTATATCTTCCAAGCACTTGGCGCTAGGAGCTTAATTCCAGATTTGTAAATCTATATTCATGAAATGCTGCATTTTCAATGTATTGTAAAAGAGGGATTTACAGTTCCAGAAATTTGGAGGTTACTTAAGATAACAAAAATTGCTGAAGAAATATCAGTTGAATAATACCCATGTACTATTGAAGAAGAAGATCAGTGAGAATACGGAATTACCTGCCCATTTCTAAAACTGGTAGAAATGTTGCCTTTATGCAGATGGGTAGATGAAGATGTATTCACATCCATATTAAGGAAAGAAGAGCAAAGAGCAAAGCTGCAGGCTAGTTTGTAGGTTTGTCTAAACCTGATGTATCTTTGAGTCTAGGATAAAGAGTGAAAACACCCATCAGAAAACGCACAAGACACTATGTATTTTTGGGTTTTCCTCTCACTTACCAAAGCCATAGTTTTATTGATCTCCCTGCAATCTCCTTTGAAAAAAATAAGTTCTTTAACTCTTACTGGAGGTTGATAATGGAAAAACCTGTCCTTTTATTTTTTTGTATGGAGGAAAATTGAGAGGGGAGGGGCTGCTTTTTGGTGCTATCAGTATAGAGCTAAGCCTCCCATTGGCACACTTGTCAGCATCCCTCCACCTCCCACCATTGCTCCCACCATCCCAGTGCAAGCTCCCTGCCTCTCACTGCATCCAAATTCCCTTGAGACCCTCTTGGATCTTCAAAAAAGTTGCTGCCACCTACCAAGTGGATGAGCAAGTCAGAGGTTCAGAGCAGACAGGGGCTGCAGTTGGAGAGGTAGTCCGGTCAGCTGTACACACCGAGGAGAAATACAGGACAAAAGCAGCATTTCTGCAACCAGTAACATCGGATATACAACGATTTACCACTAGAGAGTCATCATTTGTCACAGTATCCCAAAAGTGATACTAGAGTAAATTTCAGATGTATAATGTCTTTAATATAACAAATTCAGATTGTCATCCTACTTTGATTCTAACATTATCTCAAAAAATATAATCAATTACCTCTTCAATTTTTTAAGAATCTTGGGATTTCTCTACATTTAACAGAAGCTGACTGCAGTATCTCAAGCTTCTTTTGCATTAGCTGCTAGAAAATTATGATAATTTTTTTCCTGGCAAATTCCAAATTGTCGAAGGCATCTTCTACTTCAGGAACTCAAAGCATCTTTCAGAAATTAATTCAGTAAGGCTGACACCAGCTCTATCATGGAGACAAGCAATGCTGTCCCCTTTTTCAGGTAAGCCACGAACACATTAAGTGCTTTGCTTAAGGCCAGAAGTTAGGCCTTGGAAGACCCATCATGCACAGCACATCTCTCATGCTGCTGCCATAATCAGCTTGCAAAAATAAAAGGAATAATTAATGATAGCCCCTGAATTTATATTAGAATTGAAAGAGTTCATGGTCTGAGCCAATTACATTATGTAAGATTCATCTAACTATAATTTATGTGGTTATTGTGAGCTACCCATTCTCACACGACTACTTTTTTCTTTAGGGAAAGTCTCCAAAGTCTTGCCCAAATACATTATTTTTATTGCTAAAATAATTCCAGATTAACCTAACAGACACATGTGCTGGATTAGTTAAAAACTAATCCAAAAGCCATGAAAAATGCCCCCCTTCGAGGGCTGCCACACCACACTGCACTCTGTTTGGAAGGTGTCACACACATCACTTAAAAGCTGCAATTACTCACCAATGTGAACAAGTGTCATGACTTTTCCAGGGGGCTTCATCAAGATGGGATTATTTTTATTTCCCCATTATCCTAACTGAAAATTTAAATGTGCGTCTGTCATTTGTATAAGAGATATGTTTATGGATCATTTACTAATACTGTATGTTCTCTTATCCTTTCAGCTATGAAAAGTGAATTGTTGGTTATGATTCATTGGTCATACCAATGTAAATGTTGCCCTTTAAATATGGCGTGATTAATTTAATAGTTCACTTAGGCTGCAGGAAATTACCCAGTGGAAATAAACAAATAGTTCAATTCCAGAGGAATTTCACATTGTTTTTATAACACTTACAGTAATGATATAAACAAGGCAGAAGTATCTCCAACATTTTTAGTAGTAATTGCCATATGTTGCTATTAAACTTTATCCAAATTCTTCATCAATTACAGTAATATGAAATATTTCAACAGAAATAACACTGGAATGTTTGTCTGGTAGTTTCCCAGCCTCCGTATGTTGTGATTTCCAAAGTGACTAGGTTATTATTTGATTTTAGAAAGGGTATATTAAAATATGCAAATCAGTCCAAGGTACATAAAGCAGTTCAATTAATTTTGTTGGCAAGTTGCTGAACGGGAGGATTTTGAATAGAATTTGGTTGCAGGAGTTAAGGAAAAAAAAGAAAAAAGAAAAAAGAAAAAAGAAAAAAGAAAAAAGAAAAAAGAAAAAAGAAAAAAGAAAAAAGAAAAAAGAAAGAAGAAGAAGAAAAAAGAAAGAAGAAGAAGAAAAAAGAAAGAAGAAGAAGAAAAAAGAAAGAAGAAGAAGAAAAAAGAAAGAAGAAGAAAAAAGAAAAAATAAAAAGCAGCATTGCCCAAATCCATCAATCCTCACACAAGACCCACAAGACCAAAACACTCTGTTGTACCATTTCATATTCATCATTCATTTGGGGACAAGCAACTCACCACTCTTTATTCTGTGAGAGGTATAAAATAATACCTATACTACTGAGCATAGTTTCAGGCCACTTTATAACATTCCTAAGGCAAAGACAGTAATTTTTAGCATGGAAATGCAATGCTAGAGGTGCTTTGAATGTAAAATTAGCCACAGCACTCTGCAATTTGGCTGTCAGCAGGGAGGAGGAGACACCTTCTCCAAACATTGGGCTCCTCAGAATTTTTCTGCAGTGCTATAGCGATGTCTCAGTGTACCAGCTTTGCAGACACTTGTGACAAACATTCTTGCTCTCACAACCTACCTACCACTGTATTCTGGGATTTGTAATAGCCTATAATTTTCAAAGATGGCCTCACTAAACCAAGTATACTTCAAAAAACTCACTGGAGAGGACTGACTACATCTAGAAATACAAGTCACTTTATCTGAACAAGGAAGGGTTGGCTGAGGTTACAGCCATACCATCAGTAATGCCAAAAGCCACAGCCAGATCTGCAGAAGACACCACAGACACCTTGGTAAAGCCACAAAAGACACCAGAATCACAGAATCACAGAATATTAGGAGTTGGCAGGGACCTTGAAAGCTCATCCAGTCCAACCCCCCTGCCAGAGCAGGATCACCCAGACCAGGTCACACAGGAATGTGATCAGGTGGGTTTTGAATGTCTCCAGAGAAGGAGACTCCACAACCTCTCTGGGCAGCCTGGTCCAGTGCTCTGGCACCCTTACAGTAAAAAAATTTTTCCTCATATTCAGATTAAACCTCCTATGCTCCAGCTTGCTCTCATTGCCCCTCATTCTGTCATTGGCTGTCACTGAGAAGAGCCTGGCTCCTTCCTCCTGACACTCACCCTTTACAAATTTATAAACATTACTGAGGTCACCCCTCAGTCTCCTCTTCTCCAAGCTAAAGAGACCCAGCTCCCTCAGCCACTCCTCATAAGGGAGATGCTCCACCAGCCACCTCCTTTTTGGAAAGGCCCCGAATGCTGCAGTTGATGCTCCTGCAGTAGTGGACATAACACATGCTCACTCAGTCACTCATCGTGAAAAACATCAGGAACAGCCCAAAAAGGCTTGAGATGGTGGGTCTACCTCTGCAATTGAAGGATTCACTGCAGGAAGACTTGGACTGGAAGGACGCCATGAGCCCACAGCCACATCTATGGCCAGAGGTCCAAAGAGAGGTCAAATAACCCATTCCTGTGCCAGGGAGATTAAGGCTGAACACATCATGCTTTAATAGAGAAACACACAGTACCATCTTCTTTGATTTATCAGCTTTGGCTGGTGTTTTTCATTTAAAGCAAGTTCCATCATAATCTTTTGAAGCATAGGAAAAGGCACAGGAGCAGCCTAAAAATATATGAGGTTTGACTCCTCACCATATGATATGATGCAAAGAAACAAACCCGATTGCCCCCGCTGCAAAGCTCTTTTTGTAAAATTAGAAGGAGAAAGGACAGAGAGGAGGATAAAACTGCTGAGATCCTGAACTTGACTCAGTGCTGGAGGTCAATCTTGTCAACACTGTCATATTAACCTGAAAGGTGCCTATAAGAAATCTGAGTAAGAGCTGTTCACTAGGGCATGTACTGATAGGACGAGGGGTAATGGTTTTAAACTAGGAAAGGGTAGTTATAGGTTGGATAGTAGGAAAAAGTTCTTCAATATGATGGTGGTAGATCACTGAAACAGGTTGCCCAGAGAGGTGGTGGAGGCCCCATCCCTGGAGATATTCAAGGTCAGGCTTGATTGGGCTCTGAGCAATCTGATCTGGTACCAATGTCCCTGCTCACTGCAGGGGGGTTGGACTGGATGAGCTTTAAAGGTCTCTTCCAACCCAACACAGTCTATGATTCTATGATATCCTTCCAAACCCAGACTGAGCTTCCTCCCAGCAAGTACAACATATGGCTTTGCTCAAGAAAGTCCCGCTGCCTGAAAATGAGGTTGCATTAATATTTCAAATCACATTTAAGCACTAGTCCTTAAAGGGAGTTTCCAGCGCACTTGCCTCTGCATACTTGGAAGTCTCCATTAAACTGTCTTCTTACCCTGGTGCTCATGGAGACATGTCCTGCTGTGCTACGCAGCTGCAAATATCTGCATTGATCTCTGCCAACCGCCACTCAATCTGTCTCTGACCACACCTTCTGCAGCTCAGAGGACCTACACAGTGACTTGCTGTGCTGAGGTGTCTCAGTTGAAATGACAAACGGTGCCAAGAAATTTTTCCTAGAGGAAATCAATTACAACTCAGTAAAAAAACCTAGAACAGCTAATTTTTCTAAAGCAAGTTGTTTGCCCTTTATTAATCACCTGAAGCCATCTTTCTTTCAACACTTCTATCAGCACTATAATGCAGTTTCGGGGCGGGGGGAAGCATGTACGCAGAAACTCAATCTAGTCTGCAGCGCACTTATTGGCCAGTTCCATAAATTTAAAACTTCACAGCATTCTCTGAAGATCTTACCAAGAAATAGGCATTTCTATATGATCAATTCATACACTACCATATCCTGCAAGCTAGAAATGTAGAATCTGTATTATATGCATCTCCTAACATAGGTGGTGTTCTAAAAAAAAAAAAAAGACAAACACAAAAAAAACCAAAACACACACACACAAAAAAACCCCTTTGCCATGAATTTCAACAAATTAAATAATTTCCAAAAATACAGTATTGTCTGGAAGAAGTTAATGAAATTAGTATACAGTCCTTTAGCTAAATTTCATAGTTTAGCTAAGAATTTTAACCCATCATCAAGATAATCTGAAATTATTCATGTTTAAAGCTAAAATTATTCTGAATTAACCTTAAGCTAATAATACAGTTGATAAAGGTTTTCCTGTCTTCTTTTGAGCTTAGGAAGGAAACCCTAGAAAAGTTATTTCATAATTTTTAACTCTAAGCTTTTTCTGTGTTGGCATTTCCTACAGGAAAGACAAACCATACAAACACTGTCTTTGATTTGCTAGATTTCACATAGAAATGTGTCATTAGGTTGTCACACATTTAATCTTTTTTCATTAAGTGATTAATGGTATGCACATCTCTAGACACCATATATGTTGCAGCAAAGTCCATATGATAAACTATAGTCATCATTTAGCAATTCTGATAGCTTCTGAAGATACTTTGCCCTCAAAGGTTCATTTTCATCTGAACTATTTCTTATAATCCACATCTCTGCATTTCCAGCAGCTGCATAAGAACAAAGCCCTGCTCAAGAAACATTTCTTTGTAGGACATTTAATTATTAAATTGAGTACTAATTACAGATCATAAATTAGAGACACTTCTCTAAAGAGAAACTACCCAGAATGCTATGTAGAAATAAAATATCTATTTTTGAAGTTAATCTAAAAGCCTTATGGGTTAAAAAAATATAATTATCCAATTTTGCAATCAAATCATGACTCCTGTATGAATTACATGCGAATATTTTTAAGATGCTGTTAGGCATTAATACACACAAATATTACTTCCTATTAAAATATGCAGAAAGTCAGCATATATCACTGTGTAGCACCAGCAGACATAAGGGCTGTGCAGTTGGTGCTTGCTGTAGGAGGAGAAATTAATGATGCCTCTAATTATATTCTTCCTATAGAAAAATGGGCATAAGTATGCGGCCAAGCACCTCCAGGAAAGCCTTAGCTCTATAAGCTCTACATGACCACTCAGGTCCCAAAAAGCAACTACAAGCCAAGAATAAAAAGAGATTAAAGCAGCCAGCAAATCCTTGGTGCTTGCTCCAGAGAAACCCACATCGTGACAGTAGGGTCCTTGCGGCATTTAGATATTGTGCATTGAGCAAATATACACAAAAATGCACAATGTTAACACATTGTTAACATAATGTTAAGTATTTGACTAAAATAAAGTGTTATGGCTAGAAAGCAGATGTCAGAGCAAAATGTGGCACGTAGAAACCTGAGTTTTGGCTCCTGACCCCTTAGCAGGGAACCCAGAACTCACCTGAGCTCATTGTGCAAAGGGCATGAACAGTCAGGTTCACCCACAAACCCACACCAAGAGAGCTTGAATGTACCAGTCAAGGTCCACCCTTAGTGATCCCATCCAAAGCTTTGCTGGTGCAGCCAAAGTACAGAAGCCTGAATCAGGCCTTCATCCACTTGTCCAAAGACATCAACTTCACGATGTCACAAGGACTGAGCTGCCTTGACCAGGTGGATGGCCATGGCCAGGGTCTCCTGACTGGGGCCCTCCCAGCTACACAACTTCCTCCAGCTGAGTGAGATGAGTCTATCAGCATCATGGTACTGCAGGGCTTCTGCATGGTTCCAGATGAGTTAATGGCATTTATGAAGTTTGCTTTTGCCAGGCAATATGAAGAGAGCCCCTGTTAAAGTGTCTTTATAATGCCTGTCCTGTGAAATGAAAAAAAGGAGAGGGTTCAGCCTACTGCACTTGAGGGATCTGATAAGACTTTCTTTGGGATGACCAAAGAAGAAAGTAAGGTCAACGCTGGCTCCAGCAGATCCCTCACAGCATCCCTGGTAGCCTAACGATGGAAACCTTTACAAGATAGCAAATGTTACAGTTCATAAGATTTTGCTGCCATCTTCTGATGGAAAGACATCAGACGGGAAGCAATGCTGCTGCTGGGATTTAGGCAGCACTATGTCCCCTGTGTCCATGGACACACACCGCCTCATGGGGAACTTGGCTTTTTCAGCTCCCCAGCAGCCCACTGGGCACATTTGGATGAATTATTTAAAATACTGCTCAATTTTCCTGCTCCAGACTTCTAGCATCCCAGGCAGAGAACAACCTTGTATGTATCACAGAATACCCATTAGTACACAACAATTAAATACCAACATATTGTGCTTAATAATAAACATTTTAATAATCATTGTTCACCTGAAAGTGATGGCTTTAAATCTGAAGCATGATAGCTACTGAATTTTCATCATTTTTAGTATTTTTTTCTTTTAAGTGTTTGTTCTTCTCTGAAAATGGGTTAAATATTTCAGTGTCTCATTTAATGGAACATTTTCCCATTTCTAATTCTTGAAAAATGAGACTTTATATAATATGCAGAAAAATCAGCCTACCATTAAAATATACTTCTTCTGAGGGTAATGATGAACAGCCCACATCTATTTTAAATTACAGAGGCACAAGCCCTCCTCCCTTCTTGAATATACCATGTGTAACTTCAGACTAAAACTTACACAAAACAGCCAAACTGGAGCGAGAACAGTTGCCTTTCAGTGTCTTGATCTGCAAAGCTTTTTCTGTATCTCAGGAAGAATTTCTGTTTTTCTATGCTATGATATAAATCAGATCTTTCCATTTCTGTTCTAGTCCTATTTATTTTACCCTCATTTCCCCATTCTTCATTGCAGATGAAGTCAAATGAAATATTCTTTTTAAAGCCACTCTCTTTCGCTCAGTTGAATGTCACACTAACGGCACTTCAGCATACATAATAGGGTCACTGAGGGTTTTTTTTTCCTTCACTGCACTTAGGATAAACTTTAAATTCCCCTCTGGGTACTTAGAAATTATTAATATTGTGTCTGAATGTGCAATTTAAAAATGAAATTTAAAAAAGCATTTGTTACTTCTATAAATTCTTTCCTTGCTATACATGGACTTCAGTGACCACCCTCATTTATCTCAGGCGGAAACACCGATCTGAGGCACAGCATTCATGAGGTGCATCTTGGCACCATGAAGACCCCTGGGCTTGACCAATAGCTTTGTTTTATCAGAGGGTCAACAGGAGTAACCCTGCCCCATGGACCACACGGTCCTTCCCTTGCAGAGGAAGAGCAGCAGAGTTCCTCCAGCCTGGCATGCACCCAGCGCTTCAGGGCAACGTCCCTTCCTCACCTCGGCACATAAACATTGAGATTGAATAATGCAGTGATGATGAATCTGTGCTTTTTAGCAGAAAAATAAAAAGATTAATTATTTACTATCAGCTTTAGTTGTTACACAAGCTGGAGAAACAATGAATATTTTTTACTGTGTGATAAGCAAAAAGCATAGAAATAACCATGTGAACTTCTGTTCTTTTTTAAAACTGAAGAAACCCATATTATGGTTTATTAGAAATTAATAGTACTTTAATATTACTATTATATTTAATAATGATGATTGCATGCTTCTATTTGATGGCATTGTAAGGCTAACTGTAAGGTTTAGGAAATTAGTAACTGACCATCTAACATTTAATTTCTGAGACACTTGATCAAAGCTGGCCTACCAAGAATTGCACATCAGAGGCATTCTCAGCTGCCCATGGACTGCCCTGCAAGTGGACTGATGCTTACCTTGTAAAGTATTACTAATACTAATTGATAGAGGTGGTTCATTATGCGCAAGGAAAACACACTTTGTTTTTAAAAGCAATTTGGTGACACCAAGTTTTTAACATGCACACCCCAGCTTCCACAAAAATTGTTACAAAATATTTTCCAGTCCCAGACAATATTTTTTCCTTTAAAAAAATATAGAGACAGAAAGGAAGACATGATTTAGAATGTGTCCAAACAGCGCAGTGATTATAACATCCACCTGGCACATAGGTATATGTGTCTAAATCAGACCACATCTCTGGAGGTTGGTTTCCTACATCTCTGGGGGATGCCTGAGCAGGACCATGCTGCTACAGGCAGCTCATATTGCTGGGACACTGTAAAAATAGGCCAGCTCTGCAGCAACAGGGAGAGATGGTCTGGTGGTTACGGCTGTCGCTAGAAGAAAGAAGACCCAAGTGAAAAGGTATGTTTTGCACTAGACCTACTAGGATGGACCTGAAACTCTCTCCCATAGCCCCATCAGGATTTCTCAGTGTAAGATATTAAGCTTTTATAATGAGTTAATTTCTCAGTGTCCATCTCATACCAGTGTGAGATTAGAACATCTTTTAAAATAGCAAATATTTTTATAAGACAGAAGAAAGCTTGTGCTTCTAAAGGTTGTCTTCTGGAGGGCTCGATGGGAAAGCCCAGGCAGAATAAACTCAACAGCCAAACTTCCCTTCTCAGTCATCATCTTACACACTTGTGAAATACTGCATCCAGACACACTATTTCATAGGTAATTCTCTGTGCTTTCAAAAAATCAAGCATTTATCAATTCAATGAAATATATTTTCAAATACCTGATGGCAATAATATAATTAATATTGGAGGGTCTGTTCTAGTTTCCAGCTGGTTTTCTTCACTACTTGGGATAAAGCTTTCTGAGCATGGTTCCTGACCTCAGGACTGTCATGCCTAAATCACCATGTTATTTTCAGTAATGAGCTCCACAACACTGAATTAAATTTAAATTATAAAAGTGATCAGAAATCCATAATATCCCTCGATTATCACTGAGGTTTGTTTGCTTCAACAAATCTAATACCATCTTATTAAATTTTGTAATGTTTACATATTGTACCATGAACTTGCTCAAACATTAGAAAATGAGTATAACTCTTCAACACAAAATGATAAACAAATGAATTCAAATCCATCAACTTAAAATGTAACAGACTGCTTTGTTATGGATGTGGATCTTGAACATGATGTGTTCACAACTGCACTCTGTACAGCACACACATCGTTAACTGACTTGCATCTAATTTAAAGTGGTTTAATTTAATATATTTATTCTCATGCATTATTTATTGCTATTTCTTGAATAATTGCTACTTTAAAAAAAAAGTTTAATGCTTTTAGTTCATCTGTGCAGAATGGTTAGAGAATTTAGGCATAAAAAGTCATGACCACACAGACCCAGAATTCATCACGAGGGGTCAGACTCCAGATCCACCTTACGTGACAAAAAAGGGCACAGCTGTCAGGATGCTGAAAAGCTACAACATCATGTGAACTGAAAAATAAATTATCCTACAAGAGTGCCCAAACCAGGATGACTTCTTCATTTGAGCTTGATAGGTTAGGCTTTCTGTACTTGGATTAAGCACACGTTTAAACAACCATATTAATAAAATAACCCATTAACCGACAAACTAATTTGAACAAGTGAGATCATAAGAGTTCACGATCTGAAACCCTCTGCATTATGATGTGCAACCTGTTCATAAACACATCTGTCCACCATGAGTAAAACCAGCAATTGCAGCTAGTCCCTTTGAGCACTAAAAGCATTAGTTCCTACACCACTGCAGAATGAAGCCACAAATTTACTAAACCTGGCAGACATTAATAGTTTATGCTATATATATTGCACTCTGTAGTACTCATCTTCATGAGACCATTTCTGTATTTCCTACTCCTAGAAAAATGCGTTCAGTTGAAGAGGAGGTTCAATTTCCATGAATTATGTTGGTTCTTAACCAATCCAATGAGAAAGCTGTCACATCTAGAAAATGGATTAATATTCAGAATTTAAAAGAAAAGAAAATCCATTAAATATATCTCTCTTTCTGTTGTCTTTCAAGAATACAAGTAATCAAGAATACCATGATGTTCTCCTTAGGGAACATATATCTCGTTTTTGATCAAATGACTGCTAAACTTACTTTTCCATAACAAAATATTTCAATCTCTGCTTGTGCTGTCTTAAATTAGACTGAATCTCCTGTCTTGCTTACAAAGATACATGAAACTCGCAAGCAAATGAAAAATTCATTGAGATTTGAAGACAACCCTCTTAGGAAACCACAAGACACGGTACCACACATAGTGCATCTCAAAGTGCTTGGTGGATATACCAAGCAGTATGCTTCAAAAGAAGTCTAAATCAAGATTCACTGGAAAATGGAAAGAGAGACAATCAAATCTTCTGCAATAAATGCTAATGAATAAATTATAAGTAGAACTGTTTACTTCATTTTCTAGAATAAGGCTCATAAGTGAATCCATTGACTATCAGGTCCCATGAAGAAAATATGGCTTCAATCTAGTAATGTAAATGTGTCCATATATTGAAGTAATCATAAAGCTGTCAATTATTAGATGGTTTGTAATTTATACAAAATGCATCCTTCATTTTCACTTAAGGCTTTCCTTTTAAATGTTTCTTCCTATTATCTATACTGCTTGTTAGTTGAATCCTGAAAAAGTTCTTTTAGTGCTACTGTGCTCCATAGAATCATGGCACAAATCTGGTATTTAATACATTTCTAACATTTACATGTTATTATAATCTTCTCTTACCTCCTTGTGGCAGTTAAACACGAGCTGTCTGTGCTAATGTCAAAGATTCAATCGTATCTTCAGCACCACCAGCTTCTGTTGCAGATGTTTGCAATTGGAAGTTTCTCTAGTTTCCCACCCACATTCATCCCCCCATGGCCTAGCAACCCAACTAAGCCCAAGCTGATAACTCTGTCCTTAACCCAGCTCTTTTCCTATGATGCCTTCATGACCTTAAAGACCAATTCTGGGAGACAACTCAATGACACCAAAAGATGTCACCAGTTAGGGTTTCAACAGTATTAAATCATTATAAATACATTCTATGATAAATTAGCATTCCTCTACAGATGCTGAACAGCACCAGCTACACATAACATAGGCATGTTTCTCATAAATTCATGGCTGCCTACTATGCCTTAATCTTCCTGGTCAACATACATTCTAAAAAACTTTCTTTTTTTAGGTTGTTTCTGGTTTTTTTTTTAATTCAGAAATAGAAGTCTTTCCTAAAATTGCGGCGACACTACCACAGTGATTATACCACAATAAATGAACGCAAGAGACAAAGTAAACAGCGGCCAGAGGCTAAAGCAGAACTTGTCAGCATCAGTCAATGCTGCAGAGTGCACTTTGCCTGTGCTGTAGCATTATTCCCTCATACTGCAGATACAAAGTTTCAGGCAGAAATTAATTATGGTAATAAAGAACAGTGAGTCTATTGGAAGTTCACAAAGCCATAGAAAAATGGCAAGTTTAAGGAGAGATAATCGTGATGACTCACACAAATGTGTGTATTTATCTATACCATATTTCAGATGTACTCAAAATGCTGCTTCTCTCTTATTTGCACGTATTTCCTATCTCTCCTTCCTTGTCACCCAAAGCAGGAGGTTCACCACATCACACCCCATTCACTGAGTCATCTCAGACAACGCAAACAGACACTGCATATTTAGGGCAGCTGATGTAGATTATGCCAAATATCTAAACACAAAGGTACCTTTTATGCATATAAAAAATATTTATTAATATGTTGGAAATATAATGGTCTTATAATAGCACAGTTAATTACTAATATTTTTAAATGTTTCTCAACAATAGGTTAAAACAAATAGTAGGAGACTATATTATTAAAATCTTGTTCAGAATGTCATGAAGATGATGAATAGATGTTCTCAAGTGTGTAAAAATAAAAATTCTCTTAGTTCTTACCTGTTAGTCCTTAGCTATAAGGAAAAAATAAACTTTTTATGGATTTTCACAGATAATGAAGTTGCAGGCACAAGAAAAATTTGCATGCTGTTTGTGTTTGATGCTTTGCTTCTTGAGGTGGTATCACAATGTAATTGTACTGTTAAAGCTCCTCCTTCCCAATAAATCACCTTGTTGTGACATTTAAATGAACACAAAAATGAGAGGTTTGAAATTAAGAAGTCTTAATGAATATTTTGTTGTTGTAGATTAATGTACATATATCAACACAACTAAAATCAATAATTCCATTAAAAATGTAAAAGAGTTTATTATCTCCTCCACCCGACATCTAGTGTGCTGTAGGTTATTTCTGAAATTATTTCAAGTTTAGTAACAAATTGAAAATACATTAGAATTAAGGCACTAAGACTAAAATTACTTAGGTTCGGGGACCCTTTTTAATGAGTGTTGCAGCATACCTCTTAGAAACTTCAGCAATCCAGATAACAGAAAGTGCTAGCATTATGCTGTCAAACATTAAATTAACTCACAAAACTGGTCAGAAAATGAAGGAAACTCCACAACAGAGCTGCATCCAGCCAGCTTGCAAGAAACAGAGCTGCAAAGCATTGCAGCCGGCAGCTAAAATCAATGGGATCAAGGGTTGTGCAGCTTGAAACCATGCCACAGCCAAGCTCACTACACCACAAATTACTTTCAGACAATATATGCTCACAAAAAACGGATTCTGTTTTCTTCTGTATTGAGTCACAGGAGTGACACGTCTCCAAAACTGCTAGAGAAAGTTCACTGAAGGGAATCAGGCATTGGAAAAACCACAACTGGTTACACAGAGACTTAAATACTCGAAGGTGAAGCTTATTCCTCTTCTTTTGATTTTTTGGCAGATCTGTGGAGTCAGTGTGTCAGTGAAAATATTATAGGAGACCTGAATACCTGTCCATCAGTGTATGTGCACATTCACTTTAACTACCAAAAGGAAAAGTGCAATAAGAAATGTTCAGTACACGTTGTGTGGGATGGGTGGGGGGTGATGTTTTAACTCTCCATCCATGGGGGATCACGCCCATGTAGCCTGTATGAGTCTCTGTTCTTAACTGCAACTCAGTGGGACATGCATACCTTCATCCCAACCTGTCTACTCATCCTCCTCTCTTTCATTGTGGAGGATATCTGTATATTACCTACAGGCCACAGTCCTGTAGTGGCAGATAAAGCTTAGCTCAAGCATCCTGAACAGTTATCCAAAATGCTCTTCACCTCACCGTGGCCCTAACTGCTGTCTCCAGTGCAAAGCTGAGCCGCTCTTCACCAGTGTCTGGGCTGCATCTGGAGCCAGGGCAGCAGTTGGTGGTACAGCCACTGGAGCGTCCAGCAAGGGTCAGGCCTGACAGCATCATCCAACAACTGCTATTGCAACCAATAAAATAAGCATAAACTGGGCCTAAATTTATTTCTGCTGTATCTACCACAATTTATCAATCTCATACCTAAAGGTCCTGTTACAGGAAAGTCCAAAAATATATTTCACTTGAAGTACAAATGTAGCCCATTAGTTTCCATTAGACTATACAGGTGTGGAATCGTACGTATATTCTGGTCCTTCCAATGGCTTCAAAAGCAATTGTCAAAGCCTCCAGGGCAGACACGATCTCTCGGTGATCACTACACCCAGCATTAAGACGACATCAATCTATATCTGATGTTTCAAGATGCTCAATCACACATAAATAATCAGAGGTGCTAAGATGCAGCAACTGTTTTTTTAACCAACACAGACCTGCTTTAGAAATGCCACATATTACTGATAATTACCGCAACCCTGAGCAACAAATTTCTTGACTTTTTTCTTGCAATCACGCATACCAGTTTTCTCTATTTTAATTTATGATAAAGTTTGTGGGTTTTTTAATTATTTTTTAATTAATTCCCAGAAACACTCTGTCTTGTAGGAATGTCTGGTAGACTGTGTATGAAGTTCCCAGGCCCATGTAGTTGTGCAAGCTGTGAAAGGATGAAAGGGAAAGTTCAGTTGCTGACGATACAAATTAAAATGCTTTCCTGCATTTGAAAGGATTTGGAATTTTATACTAGATTGAATTTGACACCATATCACTAAAGTGAATATAATTCACTGTGATCTTCCTGCCATTTAGAACCAATGGCCCATTCATGTGTAAATGCGCAGAGTTAAAGAAAAAGAAAAAAAGGCACACAAAGTAAAGATAGATGATAATGTCATCTGTATCTAAGCAATCAGTTTCATTGTGTCCCTGTGATAAAAGGAAGAGTAAATATTAAACATAAAAAGGATTATAGTTTTATAGTCTTTCAGGAATGTAGGTTTTATTACAAAATACATTCGGTAGCTATACTTCTGTGACTGCATGTATATCAATCCATTTTATATAGACCACGCAAATACAAAGGTTAACTCACTGTTTAATACTGCATCATGCCTACTGTGCAGATAGAAATTAAACATGCCTGTGAAGAATAATTTTTAGATAATTTCACACACATCTGCCCCAGAAAGATCCTAGACCAGGAACCCTTAGATGGGAGTTTGGTCAGTGTTGAATACAGCAATGAAACAGTATCATCAGCTGTGGATTCCAGGTGTATTCTTAACAAAAGTATGAAAAATGCTTGAAAATCTTTTCCTTGTATATCTTTAAGCCAGAATCCAACCCTAGGGTTAACCAAATCCTACAGTGCTGAAGAAATAAGAAGCTACTGACATAAAAAGTAGAGTATGAAGAAACTGAAGGCCCGTTCTCAAACAAAATAAACATTGTGGGACAGGGTAAAAAAAGCAGTCTGGGAAAATGCCAGAAAGGAATAAAAACAGAAGCCCCCAGACTGGCACATTGCTAGCGTAGTAGGCGCTGACTTATTTGTATACTCAGGTCCAAAGATGTTTAGATACCAAAGTTTCACCTCTACTTCCATGCTTCAGTATGAGGAAAGCTGAAAACCTTCCACAAAGTTGTATTATTTAAAAAGTAAATAAATAAGCCAGGGAATTGCTATACAAAACTGAATTATAATGGACTGTAAACAAATAATCTTTCCATTTGCTTCAGTGGTCTTTAGATGAGGTCCTAGGAGCTTTATCCTGCAAATCCTTCCCAGACTGGAGAAGCTCATTAAAACACTAGGCATCAGCCAGTGGGCTTTTTCATAACACTTTCTATTGGCTAAAAAATAATAATAAGAAGAAAAATAAGGCTGTTTATAATCATTACTTCGTCTGTCACCATTTATAATCTAGATATGATCTCATAGAAAAAGACTACACTAAAATGTGCAACATGGATGAATTCACTGCACATTATTGTATAGCTCTGTCTGGGTATGATTGCCATTCACTTTGTACAGTTGTAGATGATTACAAGAGTCATTAAGCAGCATAAAATCATGCATGCTGGCTAATTAATGTGGAATTGATTCTCCTTTTAGTTACCTTTTTATGTCTATTGAACTCTACTGAAATCAATAAAGATAAGATGAGTAAAGGTAAGATGAGTAAAGACTAGTAAAACTGATGTAAGCGGAGGAAGTCAGGCTTAGAGTTTAATGAGTAATAAAACTCTAAGAAACAGAAAAAGAAAATCAAACTTCCAGCTACATCTATGTATTTATTGTAATTGTACATGATTACTTTTCTACTGAACCCCAGAATTTTATAAAGCATCACTTGAATGTTAACGTTGAGGAAAATTGCCTGAGTGATAGTAATGAAAATATTCAGAGCCATGCAAACAGGGATATAATCCCCAAAGAGCTCAAGATGAGGCTTCTGAAGTTTCTGTTCTTTACTCCCACCACAAAGGCATCCCAGCTTTACAAAGCATCTCTCCAAACTTCTCTTCCATTTGCGAAGCATCAGGATCTGTGTTTCCTTCCATTACCTGCCTTCAGCACTCAACGAGGCAGCAGTTCTGTCCTTACAGATCTCAAGTCTAAACCAGGAAGCTGTAATCCAGTTGGAAAGGTAAAAAAATAAATAAGCAAAAAACAAACAAACAAACAATCTACAAGTCTACATATTAAAACTTTATTCAAACACTTGTTTGATTTGCTTCCTTTCTCCTTTATCCCACACCCCTTCCTACTTCTGCTCTCAAATCAGGGTTTTCCAAACTTCATCTAAAAAAATAAAAAAGTTTTAGTGATCCCAAGTGTGACATCGTGCTGTGACATGTGAAGCTGAGCTAACTCTGTCATGTCAGATTACGTGATGGAACATAACACAGTTTGATAGGCAAACCTGATATGACACCACAACTCGAAGAGATTCACTTTTCTTTAACCATGAGCTAATGTCACGCTTTCTTTTTTCATGCACGTATCAAGAGATACATGCAAGAAATTTGCTATCCTTTTTCTTTCTTTTAGCTGTAGACTTACCCCTTGATCTTTTAGTGATGGCTTGAAATGAATAGTGCCAGACTCACTTGCCACAATTGCCTTGTATGTTTTGAAAATAATTTTGCTGATGACAGGATCAAGCTATTGCCATGCTGAAAACCAACCGGCTCTTTACAGAAATGAAGAGTTGGTTTTAGAAATGCTTGTATTATAAAGCCTTAATGATTATTAGAGCTGGACAAACATGGCTTTTATCTCCAGCTTTTCATAATTTGGAAAAAAAATTATAAAAATGAAACAGCTTCAGGAAAAAAATAAATAAATAAATTGTCCAATCTCTGAAAGCTGTATTTCAGGGTTTTTTTCCAATAAGGTATTTTCTATGGATATATTCATGGTAGTTTAAGTTCAGATTTCCATCAAAACTCAGCCCCAGTAATTAGGCAGAACTACAGGAATATTCCTGTCAGACGCTTTCCATGATAACCACAGCAATACATCAAGTCAAATTCTCCTTAGGGCACACACATTTTTTAAATGGAAATACACACAGAATGAGCTGAACCGTTTTATTCAGCCTCCCAGTCTAGATAATATGCAGGAAGGTCTTTTATCCAGCCTGTACACTTGTTCCTATACAAGAGCTCCGTAAGCTATATTCCGCTAAGGAGTCATCTGAAATTCATTATAGGCTGCAAATTGATTGTATGTAATTGATCTAAAGGGGTTTCTTATTTATTCTCTCAATTTTTATGTTTAATATTAATTACCTCACTTTAATCTCTGTAAATCACATACGAGATTTTTAAAAATAAATTTTTCCTTCTTCTTCATCCCCAGTAATCAATGTGATTATTTTACTTTGGCCAGCAATTTTATCAGTGAGGCTTGAACCATGGTGGATCGCTGTTTATTCCATAAGACAAATGGCATTAATTTGGCTCACTGTAATGTCTGTGGTATCAGGCAATATCTAAGACCATCTACTACAGCATGGTGCACAACACCTCATTCTCTTAATTCTGCAATAGGCCCTTACGATGAGCCTTACTCCCCACACACACCATATAAACACTCCCCATACACACACCACCCACTTAAACTTGCATCAGTGGAGAATTTCTCATTGGTAACAAGCTCTATTTTCATTAAACAGAACAACGCTAACTCTTTCAACATGGTCTTGTTTGACTGGAAATGTGGATCAGATCAAATCAAGAGTATTTCCAATAAAAACCTAACAAATGTCTCATGATTTATGACCAAAGATACATATAAGAGTTTGGTTGAGTTTTATTGCATATAGATAGCTGTCCAGAATTAAATGCATTATAGTTTCAAAAATCAGAATCGCTGTCAGTATTCAAATAAAAAAAACTCAGAGGTTTTCTTTCCTCCCTAACAGCTGCTGCTGACTTACATATCACTAGATATTAGTTGTAAAAATTTATGACAATAATAAAATGTTTAAATCAGCCTTGCCTGCAGACTGCAACCTAGGCTGGATAGCATGTAATTTAAATTCAGTGTAGTGACACATTGATGGTTATTTTGTAATGATCCCACCTATTAATCACAAACCAAATAGTGTCCCAGCTGTCTATATTTATTTCTCTTCACATAGATGAATTAACAAACCTCAGTCTCAGCACCAGAGAGCCAAATCCCATTTGGTCTGGGTTTATCTGCGTTTCTGTTATGTGCTACGGGGAAGAACAAACTCGGCAGATTAACCATACAAACTGCTCAGGAAGGGTTGTATGTGACTGAAACTGAGGAAAACCATATTTTCCACACAGACTTTGGAAATTGTTATGATATCTGAGTTTTGTTTGGGCACCTTTCACAGTGTCCAGAGTCACTCACAATAATTGTCAAGGTTCACCAGCTCAATCTTCACTTCCCTCCCTGTTGGTTGCTCTTTTGCCCCTTTACATCTGACTAAATGCATTTACAGGGACTGCATTGTTCATTAGGGAAGCAGGTGGCCAGAGTGTGAGCTGAATAGCTATAATAATAAATATAATAAAAACTCTACACTCACAAAGGGGAGCACCATGTACTACACTTAATCCTGCCAGTAAATTAACACTAAACAGCTACCACTTGGCAAAATGCACATGTTCTCCAGGAAACAAGCAGCAGACATATGCCAAGTATAAATATGCCAAAAAAACTGAGACAACACCGCAAAACTTCTCTTTATTAACCATATTCTACAGACAGCTTCAGTTTAGACCCAAGTGTTGCAACTGGATTTAGGCAAGAGAGCACTGGGGTCCACTTACACCCCCACTCCTGCTACTGGGGCTTTACAATGGGACCAGGGAACAGCATGCAGGACCAGAGAGAGTTGTGCTGTTTAAGGGCAAGGGAGGAGTGACAATCTGATGGAAACAACAGGGCATTTAGTCCTGGATGCATTTATTGCATTTTTAGAAGGGTCAAATATCACGGAGTGACTCAAATGCTCTGAGTCATCTCAAACCACATCATATCATCGGCTGGTGGCCTCTAAGAAGCACCTTACGCAAGATGGAAAATTTACCTCATTAAGCGACATACACATTATAATTGGTCACATTTTATTCTATTTATCAGAACTCTCTTGGTCACCTAATGCTGTACAAACTTTCTAAAATCAAGGTAATTGTAACCTACTGGAACAAGTATTACAGAATCATTTTTAATGCCCAAAGGGGTATGTTTCTGTGTGATTGGAATATCTTTTAGATACTTAATTAACTCTAAGTTACTTTTCAGACTATTTCGTGTATCTTGGAGGACATTTCAGTGCTGTGAAATTATCCAAAGTATCAATTGTTTTCATTTTAAGAAGCAAAACCCCAGGTAGACAGGCAGCTGCCTAAACATTCTTGCCTTGGTTTTGACATAATGAGGAAACATTGATCATCTGCAATACCTTACAGAAAAGAGCTTTCCATCTTCATTGCTTTGTAAAAACTTGAGCTGAATCAGATAGAAAAAAAAAATATCTTATTTACAAACAAATATTTGCTTCTGTTTGCGTTCTGGTGGACAGCCTTATCTCTTGTACTGTGTAACTCAGGAATAAACATCTTTGGCACAAAGGGAGTTATCTGGATCAACCATCCTTAGCTGACACCAGCTTCTGACCTCCCAGGGCACTCAGCCACCCATTTAAACACCAACAGGACAGAGTTTTGAGAAGCAAAAGGGATTTTCCCATTTCCCATGAGTGCTGCCAGCGCTGTGTGAACCACCAACAGGGAGAGATGTCAAGGGAGCCAAAAACACAGACAGATGGATGACGTGTGCAGTCACCAGGAGAGTCCAAAGGACCAAGAGCCCTTACACACTGCCCAGGAGAGCTGAACCATGCCATGGAGCAATAAATCATCCCAGGGAGTTTCTTCTCACCAGCCCTGTGATCCTGGGATGCTGGGAGCACTGCAGCTCCAAGAGCTCAGAGGTAGTTGCGGGAGATTTCATCATTAATCTATATACATAACATGCTGGCAGTTTTCTGCCTTTAACTGCCTAGAACTGTTGATACTAGTATAACGGTCTTGTTTATATATTTATGAACCATTAATAAATCATTAAATGCTAATTATATTTCCTTTATTTTTCTTCCATTAGAGCTGCTCCCCTTTCTGGTCTTTATTGACATGAATATTTCCAATCCACAAGCACAGTCAAAATAACTATTCCATAAAGAATGTCTTCTACATCATTTACAAGTAACAAATGCTCTTAGCTATGTTAGCAGACAGCATCCGTTTATTTAAATGATATAAGAAGACTCATTAATCTAGAATACACAGTAATATTGCCAGCTAGTGGCATGCCATGGGTCAGAAAATGCTGTTTACAGCCTTAACAAAGATCAACCAGGAAAATCATCTCTTGTGTTATTAAGGATTTATGTGTAACTAGAGTTGTTTGGTTTTCAGGCTTTTCACTGCTTGCTCGATATGTATTTTTTAAAAAATTTTGAAAATGCTTATGACTGTCTCATGGCTTTAAAAAAAAAATATCACAGCAGCCACTTTTCTTACCAGAGGACCATTGCTTCAGCGCTTGCTCATGGCAGCTTCATGATGCCTCTGCACTAGAGTGCCCAAGAACACAGGATTGCCAGAAAAAAAGAGGAGGGGAGAGAGACTCCCCACCGACTAAAATTATCTGTCATCTAAAAATGTCACAAAGCTTTGTTTGCAGTAAGAAAACAAGATTTTTACCTTATTGGAGCCAATGTGATACCGTAATTTATTTCTGCTTCTGGTTTGTCTAGGCTGATGAAAGCATTAAAAATGTTTCAAGCTGGTTTTTTGCAAGGTTTTTGCTGTTATTTTGTATTTGGGCTCATTCTAACATTTCATAGTGAAGTAATCTAAGAAGAAAAAAATAATGTTATATTCTCCTTCATTTTTAAAGAGCTAATAAAACTCTTTCAGACTGTGTATTTCAGATATTATAAAATATTTTCTTTCATGAAAAAGTAAACCCAGGACTTTTTCTTAAGTTCAAGTGTGTACTCACATACCAGCTATATAAAAACTTCACAACTGAAGTGAGCATGCAAGGTTATTTTTCCCCTCAATCTTCAAAAACTGTGTGTACACTAATTTATGAGAGAATCTTCTGAGAGTACCAGCATACTTGGTGATCTGTTGGTACTTCACATAGGACCCCTGATTTCCAATGGGTTATAATTTAACCATTTGAAGCCATACCAGATATGGGGACTTGGTGCTTGCATTGTTAGCTGTGACAGATCCACCTGCCTTCATATCAACTCACTGTAAATCGGCTGTGTCCGTACACATTGCAAGTCTCTATATGCAGATAAAAGAAAGGATTGCTTCTCTAAGAAATAGTTTCTCCTTCTGCACACCCCATTTATTTCTGTATTAAACTATGACATTGCAATACTTAACATGTATGAAATACCAGCTGAACATTGTCAGAGCAGATGTGTAGCTACTGTAGAGATGCTTTTTGTGCAGGGCTCCACTCATACCAGGTGTTCCTTATTAAAAATAAATTAATAAATAAAAGAGGAAGAAGGTAATTTACTATATGGAAGAAGCTTCAGGTGCTCTTTTGCTGAAGTACCGTGATCTGTTCCAAGACGGCTGTAGTTTAATAGCCTGGCTCACACATTTTCAGCCTAGCTCAGCCAACAGCATTAAGTCCTAAGTTAAACTGGCTGGTTTCCCAAGTAGATAAACATTTCAGCAAAATCCGAGCAACAGTTATTTTTCTTCTTCCTTTTGGTGTTACTTGGATATCCAGGTTTCTACAGTGCCACTGTATGGAGTGGCTCAGTAAAGACCTTCATGTGATTCTCACCACCACCTTCGCTCGTCCCCAATATACAAGGAATAATTAGAACAATCCCAGGTCCTTTTGGAACTCTCATCTTCCTTACCTTCAAAGTGGGCAAGCTATACTGTTCTAGCTTTTGTCATTTATATCACACACATACACAAAGACAAACAAACAACCCCCCCCAAAAAAACCTCCCAAAAACCCAAACCTAAACACACACCACAAAAAAAACAAAAACCAAAACCAAAACAAAAAACCAGACATACAAAAGATTACAGCTTGCTGAGATCTCCATACTTTACTTGTCTTACACTAAGCAAACATATAGCTAAAATAATAAATTAAATAGTTCAGTCATGCTTTGAATGCTCATATCTCATAGTAACATTTTAATAAACCACAACTGCAAGTTGGAAAAAAATTGTCAGGAGTATTAACTAACTAGTAGAAGTTAGAGAACATTTTCTTCCTCCTTTGACATATTATCCCAGAGTATGGTTAATAAAAAAGAAAAAATCTGTACCTCCTGTATCTGTTCCCTTTCTGTAACTGCACAGCCACAGAAGGATGGGGATGGGTAATGGACCATGGTAGTCATGGTCCAGGGACAGACCCTGGGAAGCAGCAGGGAGACCAGAGGAATTTCTCTCACAATACTGCACTGTTTGTTTTGAAGACTTCTGTCAGGATATTGCTGGAAAAAGTGACAAAATACGATGCTGTCACACAGGTCACTGAGTGTCATCAGATATTGCATTAATTTCCATCCAGTGTCAAGATCTGAGCTAGAAACCTGGAGCAGCAAGGTTGGATGTGCAAGGGCAATGCTGAGCCATCCAGTCACAGGTACGTTTGCAATGGGCAGATAAGGTCAGCTTGAAGGCAGAGTTTCTAGATGACAGATCTATTTCTCCTTCCAAAGTTTTTTGTTGGTTTTTTTTTAATGAAAATATAAATCTCTGATTGACAAGATGCTTTGCACTGGTTAAAAACAAAAACCCTTTTTCATCCCCAAACACATAATTTTCTGCTCATAGAGATCCTATCTTTAATTACCAGCTGCTGCAAATGATCTTCTCACAATCATTAACTGTCAAATCCTGAAGCAGTGTAGCTCTTATTGCCCTCAGTGTTCAAATACTCCACCTGTTTCTAATTAGTCAAACTACCAAAGCTTACCTATAGTAAAGCTATTCCAATCAGATACTGCAGCTGCTAAACGCTTTGGTTCCTACAATGTAAGCCAACCATAATTTTTATTATTAAATTATACCAACTATCCCTACTACAACTGTGACTGAAGTAGAAGACATTAAAAACAAAGCATTTTTAATGAGATAACAGCACAGCTATTGCTAATGATGATTACTTGTATTATCCTTGCAATCATCCTAGCACAAAGTCTCCACTAGCTCAACTTGCCTAAGAATTTAATAAGTTACCATGACCTCATTCAGGATAATTTCACTTATTGCTTTATTGTTGAGATTATTTACTGCAGCTACTAAGATATGATTTTATTTTCAGCCTTTGATACCACTTCACATTTAAAATACCCATTCTTTTGGGTATATACATGTGCATTTTTTTTTTGTTAACCTATAATGTGCTTCTCTTATCCAAGGATATAAGTAAGGTTTGCTAATAGCTTATAACATTAAGTTAAGCCAGGATCACAAAGCATTTTGCACTTTCAAGCTTTCAAGGGAAATTTCTCCTACCCAAGCGCTCTGGTGGCATGGACCCATTTACATTCACTTTCAAGTGAGGAGCACAGAAACATCCTGTCTCAGAGCTGTGTGACTGCCTGACAGACGTTAGCATCCTGTCTTGACAACTATTTTAACAAGGATAGAAACTGCAGCTATATGGCACAGCAATACGAATGCTCCTTTTGTAGAGTCTGAAAAGCTTCTGTGATCTCTAGTTAATGGGAAGAGGGGATATAAACTGTTTATCCAAGTAATGACAAGTGTTTTGTTTATGCATGAGAAACCTATACTATTTTCCTTACATGCATGTAAAAAAAAAGGCTTGTTAAAGAAAAAGAAGCTCCTGAAGACAGTCTGTAAACCACAAATTTTCAGTTTAAGTACCTTTACAGCAACTCAAACTTCTCTGAGTGAGCCTTGCCACACTACTGCAAGTTACAGTTACCCTAAATTCATCAAAAGACAGTGGAATTATCGTACATAAATCCCTAGGAGGTTCAGAATCTGGGGCTTTAATTAGAATATAGGCATTAATAATATTAGCACTAGCTACAAAAGAGAAGCAAATGACTCATGAAAATATTGTATGTAAAAGCCCAGATATATGACTTAGCGCCTCAACACTAAGTTGTTGAATTTCTCTCAAATGACCAGAATTTCACAATGAGCTGTTTAACATGTAGATTACTCTGCAGCGAAACATAAAACATATCACACCTTTCAGAGCCGCCGATTGTGGATACTGAGACAAGAATCGTGCAAATGAAACAAGCTAATGTCCTGGTGAATGGTAGATCTACAGCATGTTTAATTCAAAATGAAATCTGTATCCAGCAAAGAATAGAAACTGTAACTTTCAGTTCTATACATAATTTATAACAACCTTAAGGCATTTGCAACATCTGAAATTAAATAGGAAATGAAATTATTCCCTGAAGGTGTTGGGGTTGATGTAAGTAATGCATTTAAAAATAAGTACACAAATGGTTCACACCGTTATTGTACGTATTACTCAGCAGATCTTGTTACAGGTCCTTTGCCACATTTCTCAAGGTATTACCTGAAGCCTCCCAAGTTTAAGGTACCTTAATGCCTCCAGCATGCTTCCCCTTGGAGGGGCATTCTTGGGGTGGCAAATTGTACCTCCTGTTGTAAATCTATTAAAAACACACTAGTGTTTTACCACTTCTGGAGGCTGGGTTAAAGTTTCTCTATATGTATATATATTTATTTTTTTTAAGTGCAGAAAATAAATTTGCTATAGTTGTAGAGTAAAAATGAAGATATTCCCTTTTCATTGAGCCCTGCCTCAGATAAACCTCAGACTTTTAGGAAACACGCTGACACTTGCTGATGCTCTTAGATCCCAGCCTGAACCAAGATAATTATTTCCCCTTGCCAAACCAGAAAACCATGGATACTTGCAACCTTGAAGCGGAAAAGCAATGGGTACCTGCAGCGCCAGGGCAGGGCTTTCCACATACACCTCAGCTCCAGGGACAGAGTGAGGCTCAGCTTTGGGGTGACAAATGTGGTGAAAGATGGGAATTCAAGAATTGGAAAGAATTTATGGCCAGTTGTCACAGTTGGTCTACCACAGGAGGGACGGACAATCTCAGTAGCAGAGCATTGTACCAATCCCATAATTTATTAGCCTTCATTTCCAACTGCCATTTTACTAGTACCACAATTTTTTTCAAATGCCATACAGGAAAGTAAATAATATTTAATTCCATAAAGATTATTGTCAGTTACAATATAATAGTTAATGAGTTCACCCCATAAATATATTTATTCCATGAGAATACTTGCCCAGAAACAAATTTTGATCTTGACAAGAGGTTGTATTGACACAGAAAAATTAAATGGAAATGTTATTGTTATAAAATATCAGTATGGAACTAACTAATCACACCACAGCTATCAGTGGTATAAATGGAGATTTATTAAAGTATAGCGAAATTTCAAGGCCATGGAGCCGGGGAGGGGGTTGATTTTTTTATTTTTTTTTCCCCCCAATATCAGTTTGATATTAGACTTCTGTCTAATCTGCCTCAGCATTACATGCTCAGTTGCAGTATTTAGCAGCTATGTTTGCTGGAAAAATTCAGCTTTACGACTACAAGAATATGTCATGAATCATTAATTATAAAACTAACTGAAGAGCCAATATCATCATGCTGACATATTATATGGTTAGAAGAATCACAAAGTCACAATGCAAGCAATAAGTGAACCCAATTATTTTAAAAGTTGTTTGATTGGGTGGTTTATCTGTTCAGACAAAAGCATCTGATGTAGAATCAACAATCTGGTTTGAACCAAAGTGGGGCGAAGCAATGGCTGTGGCTTGGTAGAGCATAGCTCTGACAGCCAGAAGGGTTGGAAGGGGCCAAGATGGGGTGAGAGGCGGGCATCATGTCAACATGGCCAATCCAAAGTCAATCCAAGCAACAACCACAACTTTATTTACTGTTATACCCTTCATGCCATTGTACCACTTGTGTTATCAGAAATAATGTGTCTGGTGTAGGTCACTAGAGAAGATCTTGTAACCCTTCTCCCTGTGTAAAGTTCATTCAGGGAGCTTAGCCTGAGTCCTACCCATGTCAAAGGCAAGACTTGTGCTAGCTGAAGGAGAAAAAAATTTAAGTCAATATTAAAAAAATAATTTTTAAAAAATCAGCCTTAGGTAGGAGAAAGGTCTCAGAGCTCTGGAAGCAAAATTTAAAGACCTCCTTTATCTGGGGGTTTTGTCCCTCGCAGAGTCTCAATTTGTTCTTCCTTGATTGTTTTCTAACTTTTTCAATTATCTTGGGGGGCATCAATTTGTTTTCAAAGTCAGGCATTAATTTCAAACACCACTTTGAGCAGTCCTACTTGTTTCTTTCTGAAGGTCTTTTAAATGACATAAACATCTGCATAGCCCATCAATCTTCCCTCTGCGATATCTTGAGAGCTATCTCTGTCATTATGAAAGTGCTGCTTCAAGAGCATTTATTAATTCAAAAGATTCAGATATCTCATTATGCATTACCTGGAAAGCATCTTACTGACAGGACACACATACTTAAAATGTCTCCAACTTCACTTCCCTGCCCACACACATATACATCAAAAATACATGCATACCCCCCAGAAACCCTCAGGCATAGTGTAAATAATTGTAAATAATGTTGATTAACATTAATATGGTTAAACAAGTCCTAGGAGAGAGTACTGTATAGAGGTGAGCTCTTGTGACTCTCTTATGGAAAAAGAAAATAATTTCTTTGTCTGTACTTCTGTCCCGTGATATACTACACTGCTAAATTCAGATATTAATTCAGATCCTCCAGGCAATCATGACTGTTTATAACTGATTTTTGTTACTGAGCAAAGATTTGCTGAAAAGAGTGGAAAAAGGAGACAACAGCTCTTAGCGCTCTCCAAGCCATGGACACAGCTGCTCTCCTTTTGCTTCATGTTCTCTACCCAGCAAAGAAGCAGAAAATTGCAGATATCCAACCTGTCCTTGTTACCAAAATAATACGTAAAAATAATATAAATTAATATTAATTTA